>NW_007727094.1:234137-374941 GCF_000696425.1 Galeopterus variegatus
CTTACCGGTCACAAAAAAAAAAAAAAAAAAAAAAAAAAAAAGACAGAGATATCTCTGTGGAGATAAAATTTTAGCTATGCTTTCAAGAATGATTTTCTTTGATGAGACAATAGGGGAAAGAGGAAATGTAAGCTGGAAGCATGTGGAAAGTGAAAAAAGACCCAATGGTATATCAGCAGAAAAGACCAATGACACAAAAAGGGAATGTGCCGATCAAGAAATTCTGATCTAGGGCCAACCCTGTGGCTCACTTGGGAGAGTGCGGTGCTGGGAGCGCCGAGGCTATGGGTTCGAATCCTATATAGGGATGGCTGGTGCACTCACTGGCTGAGTGTGGTGCAGACAACACCGTGCTGAGGGTTGCGATCCTTTTACCGGTCAAAAAAAAAAAAAAAAAAAAAAAAAAAAGAGATGCTGGAGCTTTTTTATTTGATTGAGATAATCAATCAAATAAAAAATAGTTTAAACTTGATAGACTCAGCACTAGATGATATTAATTATTTTATACATTTACAGAGCTGCTCTGTGGCAGAGTGCAGACCTATATTCCATTACAACATTTTCAACATTGGTTGAAAGTCAAAGAGAGGACAATTTTGGTATAATACATTGGAACAGATTTCTTATTTTGCAGAAAAAGATAGGGGACTATGGGTCAGTGATGTCAGGGGCTCCCTGCTTTGGTTGAGAGTTTATCAGACAGTTGAGAGGAGTCAACAATTCTTTGTTTATGATTAGTTCCATCAAATATAATGTGGTAGATAAAGCATTATGTTTTTTTCTGAAATCACTTTAACATGTCAACGGATGCTATAATTTACCTGTGTTCGGACCTACTGACCTCATTTTCAACAATTTTTCTCATCCTGAAGATAGGAATCTTCTTTGTGGATCATTTATAGAATATAAACAGAAGCTCTGTCAGTTTCTGCATAATCTACTCAAAAAAGTCTTGCAACCAACTATTTCTTATTATCACAATGTCATCCTTTCATATATTTCTTTTATGTTTTTTCTGATATCTACATTAAAGCTCTTCTATCATGTACACTTTTGAAGTGATTGGATGGAACATTTTTTATACTTTGCAGGCAGGAAGCGGCCATTGAAAACAAGCCTCTAGGATTTTGGATTGTAAGTGGAATACTGCTTTAAATTCAGAGAACAATTTGTAAGGGTTATTCAGAGTTTAATATTCAGACTCATTTAGCTCATTAAAATGCCATTTTGCACGCATAAGGAAGAGTCCTAGATGCTTCATTATATGAGTTTACTTTTATCTTCCCAATGGGCCATTAACTTTACCATTTCTTGCCTTGTTAGTTGTGTATAGGCAATCTAAGAGTAAGAATCTAAAACATACTCAGTATTAGCCAAATTCACCTATAGCAGGTATTCACTGTCACTTATGTACATTACAATTTCACCTAAGAAATTTAGAAATGAAGAATTATGGGAACTAGGAGAAATAGAAAGAATTGTTTTCCAGGGTAAAATTTCTAACTTCTCTAACTTTGGCAGTACCTAAATAAGAAAAAAAAAAAAAAAAAGGGTAGATCATAATTTAGGTATGGGCTGGGGCAGATAAGAATGTGGGGATGGAGACCCACAGAGATGAAAGCCTACCTCAAGACCTACGTGGTTTTACACGGAAGGATTTAATTGTTGTTTTTTAAATGTGATAGTTAACTGTTTGGGAGAATAATGTATGGTGTCTAACAAAAAGATGGAGATATAAAAAGGGACCCTCAAAATTTCCTTTAGGCTTATGAGATAATGTAGGAACAGTGTGCATTTGGATTTTTAATCTGATGGAAACAGTAGTATAAAGTAACTAAATAAATGAAGCTGAGCCTAAAATTGTATTCTAAAAAGGAATGTTGTGGGGTGGAGACTGTCCTTCCCTGAAGGTTAGTTTCTATTTCAGAGGTAGTTTCAGATAGTTTGGAAGAACAGATACTCACTGGGGTTTTTGCCTGTCGTGAATATATATGGCTATGACTTCTGAGTACCACACAAGAGAAATGTAACTTCTGTATTCTGATGAAAGGGCCTATAACCGGAGAGAAAAACAAACCTTTGGTTGAAAGATGAGATATTCCATGTCTTCAGAGACTGCAGCTGGTACCAGAAATCTTGGATTTCACTAACTCTGTTTGGCCATTTAATGCCCAAGTGTCCACTTTGCTGCTGGAATTTCTAGATTTCTGTCAGAAAAGAACACACAGAGGAGACATTAAGGCAAAGAGCAAGGGAGGCAGTAATGGAAAGGTACTATGAAATGGGCAGAAAAGAAATTCTGTAGCAGAATTAGACTGAGGGCTGGAAAAGGCAGAAGGAAAGCAGCAGTTCCTGGGAAGTGCAGAGAGAACAGTTCAACAGCTGCTGCTGCTGCTAAAATGTCACTTCTGATCTGGTGTGACAGTAGAGTGGCTGAAATGTGTTAAAGAAACCCACTCCTGGGCTACATCGACACTTTAGAGCATAGTAATATATCCATGAGTTTGTCATCAATAGGATTTGCTCACAAACAATGATTTGGTTTTGTTTTTCTTGGCCTGATGTAGTGTAAGGACATTAAGAGTGTTTGAATTTGTAACTGACTCTGAGCTTCTGAAGACTCATATCTGTCTACCGTTGGTGCGTCCTCTTGGTCTGACACAGAAGCCGTATTCCCTCTGAATAGGGAGGATTATTGTTACAGCAGTTTTCAAAGACCATAAGCAATGAAAGTAGAACATGGACATACTTAAAAATTAGGTTTTTGAATCTGGAAATAAGAATAATAGAGGGAATTTATAAATTTCCTTTAAAAAATTGACACATTTTAGTCGTGAGATAAAAATTTACCAATTTGTTAGCAGATATTTGAACTGTTCTTAGGGCAAGACACAGAGATTAATGAATCATGGTTTTAGAGTTGCCTGGGGTTTGTAGTCTAGTTAAGTGGTGTGGCCTGTAAGCAGCTAACTATAGTAGGGGAGAGTGAAAAAGATGGGAGGAGAGGGCAAAGGATGAAGAAAGGAAGTGCTGGTTTGCCCAAAATTAGCCAAACTTGAATTATACCTGAAACCTCACAGGTAGGAATCTGTGCCCAATGTGGTGTGCAGAATATGTGTAAGTTCTTTTTGTGCTTCTGAGGTTGGAGAATAATTTGAACTTTTAAAGTTTTGTTCTAGGCATGACATGTACTATGTTGGTACTTCTAGTTAGATAGATAGCTGAGGATTGGTTTAAGTGAGTTTTAAATTAAAAGAATTGGTTAAAATAAAACATTCAGAAACATTGCCTGATTTTAAGGGAATTACAACACACAATGAACAAGTCATCAAACTAATAATAAAATACTAATTTACTTAGAATATATGCCTTAAAAAACATTATTTTTATTCTTGGATGATTGAAGTACACTACCACCTGGAAGTAGTTGAATGAACCAAAATTTTAGTGCTCTGTAGAGTATGCAAAAAGCACATGTACTTCACAGGGCCTGGTTTTCTAAAGCCTTGCAGTTTCAAATATTGACCTTGCAAAGGACAGGAAATTTTGCCCAGGCTATAGAGTGTCTGTTGAAAGATAAAGAGCTGCAACACAGCAAGGCTGCTGGTTCAAAAACAGACAAGTTACTGATTGATATGTAAAGATGCTGGGAAATTGCTGTAAGAAGAGAATGTTTGCCAAAATCAAGCTTTTATTAGTGGATTGACTTAATTGCATGTTACCAGCTTCTATTGTTAAACTTGTTAAACTGTACTTAGCAAAAACCCCACCTATGTCTCTTCCTGTAACTTGCTGGGCTGGAAAATAAATGCAGGAAGAGAACCCCAATTTGTAGTTAATTTCCCAAATGGAAGAAATGCCTCACTCTTGAGGGTTTAGAGAGATTAACCCCTTTGTGAGGCTTCTCACTGCTCAGAAGAGATGGGCTTAGAGTAATCTTTGGTGGCTCCATCCCCCAGGGGAGAAGGGGTGACAAATCCATGGGAGGCAAAACAACAGTACTCTTTCAGCTTTTAAACAACTGAGAATGTGAGAATGGGAGCTGTGAGGAAAAACATTGGTTAATACTGTTCTCTCACCCCATTATCTGTAGTGTCAAGAACTGCAATAGCACCAAATATATGAATATCATACTTTCAATGTTAGTGAGTATTACTTTTTAGCAACCAAAAATTTGAATTTTAAGAAATTATTTATTTTCCCAGTAGATTAGCAAAATGATTGAAATTTGGAGTAAATTACTTTGCATTTAGACTGCTGGCTTTTAAGAAAATTAGAATCTTTTTATTTTTTTAAATGTCCATGGCATGTAAATTCCTGTTGAAATGATCAGCAATACCAGAAGAATTGGTAGTCTGGAATGTTCAATGAACAGTGAGAGCATTTGAATTGCCTACTTTCTATAAGATAATAGTGATTTTAGTGCCTATAATCACTGAATTGAGTGTGGGCTCAATAGATATTTAAGTTCTGTTCTTTGAACTCAGTACATTCAGTTTTGTTTTTTAAATTTTTAAAAATTGAAACAGTAGCAGGAAAAAAAGTAGAGGAGGTAGGTTCCAGCTGGCTTTGCAGTTTTGGTAACTGATCCATCTGAATTTTCCATTACTGTACTTATCTGTTCTGAATTTATTTTAGAATAAAACCTAGCCTAGAAATAAATTGATAAGACATAAGCTATATATTTGAGCAAATAAGTTTTGCTACAACTCCCTAGTTTCTTGCAAGCCAGCCATTACTTTTAATCTTTTGGTTGTGTTTTCTGTGATGTCAGACCTTTGTTGATGTAATAAAAACATTTATGCTTTGCTTCCCAAACCCAATTTCCTGGATAAATATTAGGATAGAAAATGAGCATAAAATGGTTATGAAAGAATGCATAAGGACAGGCTTCCAAAAATCAGTATTTTTTTTCAAATTTTGAAAAGTAGGAAACCTAAGAAAAGGATTTGTCTCAAAAAGAGAAGAAGGTAGAAAGTGAAAATGAACTTTGAGTTTAAGAGACCAGAGAGCTCTTAAATACTCTTTTTTTTTTTTCTTTCCTTTTTTTGTCTTTTTTCGTGACCAGCAACGGATCGCAACCCTCAGTGTTGCGCCTGTACCGGACCGGGACCGGCAACGGGATCGCAACCCTCGGTGTTGCGCCCGCACCTCGCTCAGCCAGTGAGCAGCCGGTCTGTATGTGGGATCCAAACCCTCGGTGGGAGCGCCGCTGAGCTCCCAAGCGGTGCACTGTAGCAGTGCACCACCAGGCCGGCCTTAAATACTCTTAAAAATTTATGGAAAAAGAAATAATTAGTACATGTAGTATTTAAGGGAAAACTCTCAGCAAATCTTTTACAGCCCTAAACTTACACATTTTGTTCAGAATCTAACTTCCATATAATCATGATGTCACAGAAATCTTCTACCCAGTACTTAATTATCACGGTACTCTTATAGTAGAACAAGTTGTTTTTACTTTCTTTGTAATATATGCTGTCAATTAAGATATTCACTATGAACTGATAGAGGAGATAATTTTACATATGATGAAAAGAGAAAAAAATAGAATCTTATAAAATCAAAAGGCTATTGACAACAAAATTAGCCAAACAGAAATTAATTTGTAAATAAAAGTCCACAAGAACTGTATAATAAAACTATTGCTATTTATGAAGACACAAAATTGAAAAGGGTTAATTGTGAAATTATTGAGTCACACAATATATAAAAAGCAATAAGTATGAGTTCTCCTAGTGCGACTGACATGATGACAATATTATTCTATCTTGTGACATTGTGTTCATCATATCAAAGTTTATATGTATCATTTGTCCCTAATAAAAGTTTATTATCAAATGCTTTAACAATCATAATTAATGTTGAAAAAGTATACAATTACCCGTTATGAATAAGATAAAAACCAGGTCATGTGAGGTGTCTTGTCTCCATTGTTATTCAAGGATGGCAACTGCCCTGCCCAGGCTACTTTTCTCCTCGTTGGCTCTGGTTCCAGCTTCTCTCCTGAGCTATAGCCATTTCTGCATTTTTCATTCAGACTAATTGTCTGTCTCACAGGGTTGTCAGGCACCCTGTGTTCAATAAAATATCTGAAGATTCGTGATCTAAACTGATCTCAATCTTCTGTAATAAAAACACCAGCTGCTCATACTGAGCTCTTCTTCTGTCACTGATGCTATACTAGCTGCTTACATGTATTATTCTCTAGTTTAGTCCTCTACACATCTCCATGAGATGGGTGCTGTTATTATTCCTATTTTGCAGGTGAGGTAATTGAGGCTGAAAGGTATGTACATCATGGTTACATGAGTGATACTCAGGTTGCCAAATTTTATGGTCAATCTTCAGTCTCATTTTTTGAATATTAAGTGGTTAATGGCACAGTTGAACACTGAGTACTTTTTGAAATCCTTTCTTTGTGTTCTGGAATAGCATGCCCTTCTGGTTTCCTTATACTACAGTGGTTGGATTTTATCTCTTCTTTTTTGGTGGCTCTTCCTCTGGTCTTCCTTAACTCCTAATGTTCAAGTGCCTTAGAGCTTAATCTTCAATTTCTTTTCTATCTATGCTCATTTTTAAAGTTCTTTTCCATACTTGCAAATTTCCTATTTTATAGGTGTAAAATGGCTCTCAGTAGAATCACTCATATATATGGATTCATTAAGGAAGGCAACCAGAAATGATGTGAAATCTTTCTTTTAGTATCTGTTTAAATGTGCTTAGATGTCATTTTTTAAGGAAAGTTCAATCTTTGAGAGATGCTAGGATATAACACTGTGTCTGTTCTGTAGCAGTTACATTTTCAACTATACCTCTGGAAGATGTCCAAGCTCTGAGGAAGTGATCAGGTAAGGAAAGAGACTTCCTACTGACATGCTAGTCTTGTAAATGTAGGTTTGTTATGCTGACTTTTCTTTTCTGATCCAGTGATGAGAAGAAAGCTGAAAATACCTTAAACTCTTAGACATTAGAATTTTAGCTGATGAGCTTTGGTGTCAGCAAAAAGCTCGTTAGAAATGATTCAGGGTTTAGCTGAAATAAACCTCAGGACCTAAAACTAAGAGTAGGACTAGAACTAGTAATTTCAGAATTTCATATCAAGGAGGTGATAAAATAAGAGTTAGAGACAAGATAACGCCTTCTATTCATTAAGGGAGAAAATGATTTATAACAGGAGAAAGGCTAATAAGGGTTAATGTATTCAGGAGCTGAGAGTAATGAACACATTCCTAATAAGCAAAAAAAAAAAAAAAAAAAAAAGAAAAAAAAAAACTCAGGACCTAAAACTAAGAGTAGGACTAGAACTAGTAATTTCAGAATTTCATATCAAGGAGGTGATAAAATAAGAGTTAGAGACAAGATAACGCCTTCTATTCATTAAGGGAGAAAATGATTTATAACAGGAGAAAGGCTAATAAGGGTTAATGTATTCAGGAGCTGAGAGTAATGAACACATTCCTAATAAGCAAAAAAAAAAAAAAAAAAGGAAAAAAAAAATTTGGGATTGATCTCAGAAAAGGATATTTTGATGTCCAGGTTGAAATCTGTTTGGACAAACAGAACTAGTCAGGTGCAGAGTGGTGTTCAGTGTGGTCCAGCCAGGAGGAAGATCATGTGGTGATGCTAATGTGCAGGTATGACTCGATCATGGTCTTGGAGAGGTTTATAATGGCTGTAGTGCAGAGTAATTACATAAGGGCAGAAGAGCAAAGAGGGTCAGATCGTGAAAGGTGTGTCGTTACCAAGTTTCTTAGCTCAGGGTTCTCAAGTTATTCAGGTCACCTCCTAATCATTTTGTTACAGAAGGGGAAAGTTGGTTCTCAACACCAACTTACTAGGTTTCCTGCCATACCGGGCTCTTCCAATGATCAAACTCAGTCTTCACATTACTTGACCCATCTCTTACTTGTTTTAGCCATGATGTGATTACAAGACTGTGGACCCCTCTCTCCTTGGCCAGTTTCCCAAAGATTGCTGCTAGACTTTTGAGGACCCCCACCCACCAGACTTTCTCTTTCTTCTTTTTAGTCATTTCTTCTCTTCTCTTGGTTTTCCCAAGAGGTAGTTTTTTCCCCCTGTTACTTCACCCCTTCATGAACAATAGAACCTAATGCACCATTAATCTTACAACTAAAACTTTGGCACCTGAAACAAACTAGTTCCAGTTTTCTTCTCATTCTCCTGGTTGAGAAGAGAAAACTGCATTTCATTCTTCTAGGACAGCAAAGAATGAAGAAAAAATGAGTTGTATTTCATATTGGAAAAAGACTAATCCTCCTTAAACTGTTATAATTTTTATGAAATTTAGACTTTCCACAGAGGAAAAATAGAGGTCATTATAGGATTTCCATTAGGGAAATAACAATAAAATTTCTATTTTATCTACAAAACATCTAGAAAAGGCAGGTTTATAGAGACAGAAAGCAGATCAGTGGTTTCCTAGAGTAATGGGTAGGAGCAAGGAGGAACTGCAAACAGGCATGAGGGATATTTTTGGGTGATGAAAAGGTTCCAAAACGATTGTGGTAATGATTGCACAACTCTATGAACATATTGAAATCAATGAATATTGTTACAATGGCGACAATATAAATCATACCTAAATAAAGCTATTTTATTAATAAAATAAATAGCTTTATTAAGTAAAGATATTTTATCTAACTACAGGACAGTCAATTCAAATACAGGCAGGGCGACCAGTCAGAAAGCTAAGGCAATAATATAAGAGAAAGGATGCCTACCTCTGCAAACAAAAGAGATATATTCAACAGAATTTTAGGATACAGTGTCTATAGGATATGTGATTGATGAAGTGTAGCAAATAAGAAAGGCCCAGTATAAAGAAAATATCCAGATTTCGTACATAAGCCTCAGAGTGAATTGTGGTAAAATTCATTAAAATTTATTTTAAAATGTTATTAAAATAGGGAATGCAGAACATAGATAGAAGGATGTTTTTGCAGGGGCAGGATTAGAGTTTAGTTTGAAGTAGACAGTTTGAAATGTCTGTGAAATGTGTGAGCCGAGATGTCTAGTATGACATTAACTACGGGTCTGTAATTTAGGAAAGAAGTCTGAACTGAGGATGGTGATCCAAGTGTCAGCAAATATAAATGGTAAATGAAATTCCGTGAGAAGGACATGAAGCTGGAGAGTGTGTAGCCCACGAGAAAAGAAGATGGAATTTTTCTCTTAGAAAGCCCAAAACCTAAGGGACAAAAAAAAATATATTAAAAACCTAAAACTGAGTGCTTACAATGAATTAGCCTCTATTCTAAGCTTTCTACGTGTGTAAACTCACTTAATCCTCACAAAAAACCAATGAAGTTAGTCCCATAATTATTATCCCAATTTTACAAGTGGGAAAAGGCTCATCAAGTTTGGGTAACTTTCTAAGACCATGAGTCTGGATTGCTGCCTTTCAGGTTAAAATAATGAGCAATATTTTAAGGGACTCGGTACAATGGAGAATACTTGTGATTTTAAAATTGAAGTTCAAGTCATGGCGGATTGATGTGTTTTTTCCTCACAAAAAATTTTGGAAATCACCAGTGTACTTAATTGGTAACTTAAAATGTCATGGAACTCTAAGTTGTCAAGGAAATTTTCTGAAACACATCATCCTAAATTAGGATCCACACGTATAGAAGCTCTTCCCTGTGGAACATGCCTGGTTATCGTGATATGGGTAAGGGAAGGTAGAGAATCATAAGCTGCAAATGATGTGCAGATCTTTATCTCTATCTCTATCCACTGCACTCATTTAATTGACCAGAGAAAATTACGGTCCGTGTCTAAGTTGGGGTGAGAAAGTGCAACATTCCCATGAGCCTGGAAGTAGACAGAAACTATACCAGTGACCTATATAAGAACTATGGCACTGCCTTTAAAAAACAAACAAACAAGCAAACAAAAAAACTCCTTCACATGTAATCTTTCTGTATTTCTTATCTTTGCAAATGCTACCACCACCTACTGACTAGCTTAAGCCAGACATTTAGGAATAGTCCTTTCTTTTCTCTGTTTGTCAATCATCAAATCCTATAAATAATATTCTTTAACAGCTCTTGAATATATACCTTCTTACTCAATAAGTAAGAGATGGTCTCAATAATCCAGATGAGAAAAAAATGAAGACCTGAAGTAAGGAGGTATATATTCAAGAGCTGCTAAGGAATATTGTTTCTGGTCATGATATTTAAATTTATTTTCCACATCACTGACATATGAATCATTCTAAAAGGAGAACCTTATTGTGTAACTCTCCTGCTGAGAATCTTTCATGTCTTTTCTTTTAGTTGTTTATCACCCATTCCTTATTTATTTCTCAAGTCTTACTGTTCGACATACCTTGCCTCACATTTAGTATTTGGCCATCTTAAAAAATTCAAAGTTTGCAAAGACTTTAGTCTCTCTGGAGTTTCCAATCTTTCAAGTGGCATTTTATTTTTGTTTGTTTTTAACAACCATTTAGTGGGGGCTTACTAAATTCTAAATAACTAAATAATTCTCATTAAATTCTTTCAATATGCCTGTGAGTGTTACTATTTCCAATTTATAGACAAAGAAATTAAGGCTCAGAAAATAATTGCCCTAGGAAAGTGAGCTACCAGTAAGTGTTAGAGCGAGAATTCTAAGCCAATCTTTATCTTTCATCTAGACCTCTCTATGTTGTTACTTGTTTTAGTAAACTTCCCAGGGTCTCCTCTAACTCCCAACCTTCAGCTAGCTCGCAAGTCTGAATTTGGTACTTCCTGTGGATTGATTGAATTGTGTCCCCCAAAGTCCATATACTAGAAACTTAATTCCCACTGTAACTGTTGAGGGTGGGAAATCCTATTATGATAATTGAAAGCTGCCTATGTGTTTATGCATAGGCCCTGAAGAGGTGATTGCATTGATGGTTTAATGGTGGTCGTCTTTAATGGTGGTCGTGGGTGTGGTTCTGAGGGTTTTAAAAGGAGAGGATATGAGGAGCTTTCTCTCTCTCTCTCTCTCTCTCTCTCTCTCTCTCCTCTCTCCTCTCTCTCTTCTCTCTCCTCTCTCTCCTCTTCCACATTCTGCCAGATGAGACCCCTGCATTGCTGTGAAGCTACTACCAAAGAAAAACCTCACCAAATGTATTCCCTGGACTTCAGACTTCCCTGCCTCTGAAACTGTAAGAAATAAATTTCATTTTCTTACAAAGTACCCAGTTCCAAGTCTTTTTTTTTATAAGCAACAGAAATGGACTAATACAGTACTCCTAATCTGGGTTTCCATAAAAGGCCATACTAGTAACTATTGTAGCTCTTACTATAATGTGTTACAATGGACTCTTTTGTCTATGATACTAACTAGACTCTGTGCTTTTTTAGGTCTGAAAATACATACATTTTGTTTTTTACTTTAGTGTTTAGTAAAGTTTCTCGTACACAACAACCACAATAAATGTTTGTGGGAGAAAGGGAGAAAATTTATTTTATTTTATTTCTAAATCAATTCTTTTGCATTCCATATATTAAAAAGAGTATGCAAATTTGTCACATTTTGGGGTATATCTAGAATACTGATTCTTTTCCATTTATTAGGCATTTGGAAGAATTACATTTTTATGTAGCAAAATCTATTGACCTTTTCATTTGTGCTTACTCCTTTAGCTTTTAAACTTATCCACTCCAGTGGTCAATATATGTTTATCAAGTCTATTTACTTCTAGCTTTTTTAAAAGTTGATTTTATATATATACACACACATATGCACACACACATACTCTATCTATATACATATGCACACATATATGCATACATAAGTACATTGAGTGTGTATGTATTAATACATATATGTGTGCATGTGTGTACATATATACACATTATATACTATTGAACCCATATGATATTTATTATGAGGATGATTCCAAAATATCTCAATAGTATTTATTAAATAATTCTTCCCAATTTTCTGATGGGTTTTTTATCACATAAATTTCTTTATATGAAAGACTGTTTTTAAATTATTCATTCTTTTCCAGTGATCTTTTATTTATATTTTGAACTAAGATCACACTTTTAAAATAAGATGTGTTTATGCATAGGTAAATACTTTTTAAGTGTACAGTTTTAAGAGTAAGGCTTGATATTTTAGAAAATAGAAAAAAAAAAAAGAAAAGAAAATCAGCAGCAATCTTATCCCATTAATATTTTGTTCCACCCATATTATATTGCCATTACTCATACAGGTACAGATTCAGGCACACATACATGTATGATCCTGTATTTTTCTGTATCTATGGTAAGGTGATATATGAACATATATGTACATGTACATATGCATATAGTCTGATGGTTACATTTGATTTTTTGTCCTGGGATTATACCAGAGGCCCAAAATCTGAGAACAAAATGCAGGCCCATGAACGCCGATATTTTAACATGAGTTGCTGGACTATTTATTCAAGACTTGGAAGGTGAAAGTCCTACAGTCAGTTCCAGCAGTATTAGCCAGTCTCCCATCTTGGAAGTCAGGAATGAATGTTCTTTAAATGTTATGGCATTTCTTCTCACTTCAGATCAAGTAAAGTTGAGAAGTTAGCGAGGCAAGGAAAGATTATTTTGCAAAGAGTTAACTATATTCTATGACTTTTTTATCCCCAACATTACGGGCAAGGGATGTTGGGTTTTTCTCCCTCTCTTGAGTTATGTATTGGGGTCTTCGAGTGATCCATTTGGAGGCCTTGCCATTGAACTATGGGAGTCTGAGGAAAATAGCAACTGGCATTTGACCCATATCTATGAAGTCTAAAGGTAAAAGGCTGTGACTGGAGCTACCTCCTGCCTGGGTAGGTTATATGGAGAGAAAACTGCGCTTCTGCCAATGGCACAGTGAAGGTGTAGGTTCTCTGGAGACAAGGTGTGAACTTGGGAGAGGGGAAGGGACCTTGACTAATGGCTGTATTTCCCATAGTAGAGGGGATGAGGGTGATAGCTTTACGTGGTTAGCTTTAGTCAAGGAAGCTTCACTGTGGTTCCCAATGGGATAGTTTCCAAGTAATCTGCAGAAGTATCCCATGAGTGAAAGGGCATTAAAAATGCTCATTCTCATAGTTTAGTTCTATAGTTTAGTTCTTGGAAAGCCTGACTTTCTTTGAAATCAGATACATTCACTTATAATTTATTCTAAATCCTTGTTTATTTTCTTACTTAACTTTTTAACTCACGAGGACTTCATTTTATAAATAGTATGAGGTGAGGATCAAGCTTTTTTTAAAAAATAGTTAATATATTTTGCCAATACTACACATTGACTAAAGTTTTCTTTACTCATCTGTTCTGAGGCAGTTTCTCAATTTTTTACTCTAGTTCTTTGATTTACCTAACTTGTCTTAAACTAGTATCAGCAACTCATAAGGTAGTACTTTCTAGTATGTCCTAATATTGAAATCTATATATTTTTTCTCCTTAGTGTTCTTCTTTTTCAGTCATTACTTAGGTCCTCAGCTGCCTATTCTTTCAAATGAACTACATTAACTTCTAAAAAAAATATGATGGGGCTTTTGATTGAAATTCTATTAAACATAAATTAATTTGGTTGAACTTAAATATTTATGATATCTTGTTTTTCCATCTTGGTAAATGGTTTTATATTTCATTTAGCTAAATCATCTCATTAAAGCCATCTGTATCTTTCTATACAATTTCTGTTGTACTTCTAACATTTCTTCAAACTCAGATTGGAGATATTATATTCCTTCCCTGAGCATTAGGAACTCTCAGTGTGTAAAACTCTCTATATTATAGGATTTATATACTTTCACTTGCATAAAACCAGAGATTGTGTCTTTTAACATAGTGATCATCTGCTTTTAGTCAAGTCTCTCCTTCAGCAAATATATATTGATGATGACATTTTAAACAGTGTTTTAAGTGCTGCATATCCATCAGTCACAAAACACATCGGTAAAAGTTTGATACTCCATTTAATGCCTGCATTCTAGTGGGAGTAAATGATATAGGTAAATAATTAGATCAATGTCAGAGGATGACAAGTGCTATGGAAAAAATAATTGGGCAAGATAAGAAGGATTAAGAGTATAAGGGAGGTAGAATAATTTTTTAAAAGGTGTTAAGATATGCCTTACTGTGAAAATGACATTTGTTCAAGGACCTGAATGGGTAAGATGAGCCATGCAGAGAGTGGGAAGACGTGTTCCAGGCAAAGGAAAGAGATAATGCAAATCCCGAGGCAGGGATGTGTCTACTGTGCTCACCATTCAGCCCAAAGGCCAAGATAGCTTGAATATAGTGACCAAGGAGACAAAAAGGGATGACATCCGAGAGGAAATGGGGGATGCAGATTGTCTAGGTCCTTGTCGGTAACTGTAGTGATTTTGGCTTAATTTTTCATGAGAAAGGAAGCAATTGGAGGATTGAGTGGAGGAATTACATAAACTGATTTACATTTTAAAGGGCTCATTCTGGCTTTTGTGTTACGGTTAGACCATAGGGGAGCAAGGATGGACACAGAGAGACCAATTAGGATGACACTGCCATATCTGATGCTGTCATGGACCAGGAGGTTAGCAATGGAGATAATAAAATATTGTTAATTCTAGACGTATTTAGAGTTCAAAGCCAAAAGTATTTCTCTCTGGGTTGCATTTTCCTCTCTAAATTTCAATAACGAGTCTTCATTTTATAATTTCTCTACTGCTAAATTTGAAAATTTTTCTTATTTCTACCTGGGTTCTCTTCTTAATAAAATTTGTTCTCTTGAATTTGAAATAGATGCAATTCTCTTTGGAAAATGTTGAAAATTTAATCTGCAGTTGCATACCTATAGTGAAAAAAAAACATTATCTGGAAATTAGGAGAATATTTTTCTTGTCCTGGCTCTGTTACTTTGCCGTGTGATCTGGGATAATCTTAGTGGCTTTGCCTATAAAATGAGATTGGAGTAAATGATGAGTATTATTTTTTCCAGCTTAAATATTCTACCAATCTATGATTCTGTATTTATACATTGTCTAGTAACTAAAAAGCTTCATTTGAGTTCCTTTAAATAACAACAGGTTGCTTTACTGTGGCTGAAGAATTTTAAAGAGGGGGAGCAGGAAGGATCCCCAAATGAACTTGTGCTATTTGGGGGGATAGCAGTCTTCCTGATGACATTGCCTGTCAGTTTCTCTCCCCTTTGCACCAATAGAGGAGCCCTTGTCTGTAAAGCTTGATTTAGTGAGGCCTGCTTTATCTTCTTAATTCTGCATATAGTAGGAATTTGGCTCCTGTTTTTATCTTTTCTTACATTCTCTGGAAGGATTTTCTCAGGAACTGCCTCTGTTCAGAATCACCCCTCCCTGTTTCTGTTCTGCACCTCCAAAACCTGATTCGTTATGGTGTGTCACTGCCTTAGATACGCACATGGCAGTACCCCCACCTGTCTTTTTATCCATTTGACCTTAAAGTCACCCTTTATTTGTCATTCTTCTTGAGATTCCTCTCCATGACTGCAACTCTCCCTATGTTGTCTCCACTGGGGTGCATTCTTCCTGCGGAGCTTGTCCCTGTTCCCTTCGTGATCATACAATGCTCTGATTCTGTGCAGTAGTGCAGACTATTCCTTCATGAGACTAACTCAGTATGTTTTCAAACAAGTGTACTAATATTGTTTTCCCCAACTCAAGGGTGTTACATTTGTGACTCTATTTGCTACTGAGAAACCAGAATTAAGATAATAAGAGGCTGTAGAATGAAAGGCAGAAATAGCTTGCTCTTCCAAATGGAAAGAAATTTACACCCATTTAGCTAAAAGCACAAGGCCTTTCTAATCAAACATTTGACATCATGACCAGGCTGGGGAAAAAATGTACCTGTTCAGTAATAATTGCTTCTGCTCACAGAAGTGAATTTCTCATTGTCTGTGCAGCTACAGGAAATAGAGTTAATAAAAGCACATGTCAGCCTGACTGAAGCTGTTCTGTAAAGCCCTGCCAGACCAGTCTGTGAAACTGTTATTTCCTATTATGAAAACTAAATCTTGAATCATGGTTAAAAGGTAATCAGTCTTTGGGAGAGTGGTCCTGTAGAGGTAAGCAGTAATTCAGATTTGATTGGCAATGTAGGCTTTTCAGAGAATAGTTTAAAATGAGGACCATTTTGAGAGAGCTGGAAACACAATCCAAAATGATGATTCTTAGAATTTTCCTAACATCAGGTTATTGGTAAATGTATTGCAAAGTTGTGTCTTTCCCAATAATAAAATGTAGTGCTTTTGTGTACTTTATCTTATTTGACTCATAACATATCTCTGTGTTATGGCTGAGAAAAGACTCTCAAGGTTCCAAGGTTATGATCGGTGACAGGGCTGTTTGGTCTCTCCAGTCTTCTGTCAGCAGAGCCCAGGTACTTTTTTGGTCCCATGGTGCCTCCCAGAAAAAAAAAATGGGGTATGTGAGTGTCTTTTTCAACTTTTCTGCTCTTTTGTTCTTTGCACGGAGGCCATGTTTATTGTTTCTATTATTGACAGAGGTGGTTGTAAAGACAAAATGCAAAGAAGTAACACACGTTGAAAAAATATCAAAAGAGAATTAATAGGACCTCACTGAAAAGATCATTTTAGTAGTTTTATATGCAAATGTCATGATTTGAAATAAAGCAATTTCTTCTAGGTGAAAGGTGTTGTGAATCAGTACATCAATAACAAGTTTAGAAGCAAGTCCACATTTTTTTCATACAAAAATGGCATGCTGACACATTGTTGGAGAGACAGATGTTTTATACCAGTTCCCTCGTTCGTTCCGTAGTTATGTGTGCTAACCAGGAGAACCAAAACTGTACATCAAGCTAGTAGACCTTGCACCTAGATTGTATGTTGGCATTGCTACCAACTTCATTATTAACTTCATAAAATTGATGTCTCTCTAAACTGCTCTGTCACCTCTGATAAGATTTAGGTTTCTGGATATTTCTCACTTCACTCAGGAGAATTTTCCTGTTTGGACCAAGTAATCAAGTGATCTGACTATGGTTTCCTTGGAATTCTTTAGCCTTTTACTTTATCTTTTGATGCTTTATTTCATAATATTAATATTTATAAACATGTCTTATCTCCTTTGTTAGACCTGGGATATTCTGTACAGCAAATACCATGTTTTGAGCATGTTTATGACTATCCTCAAAGGACGCTTAATCTTGTCTAGTGTTGAACAAGAGAACAAATTTTCACAACACCAGAAAAATCTCCCAGTAAAAATATTTGAGTTATAAATATTTTTAGTCAATTGTTTATCAAATAATCTATTGGTTGTAATATGTAGATACAGCAAAACAAATAAACAAAAAATCAGCTGTTACCTGAGATGGGCAGGCCATGTAGGCTACTATATAGGCCATTGAATGGACTCTGACTTTTTTTATTATCAAAATGGGATGCCATCAATGGGTTTGGAAAAGAAATGTGACATGATATGATTGATGCTTTAAAAGAATCACTATGGCTCTAAGAGGGTCCTGAATGATTAACATCAATAATGGTCAGGAAATCAAAGCTTTGTTTTTAAAGTGTGATCTAAATATTAGGGCTTTTTCGTTTTGACTTTGAAATTTATTTGAAAATATTTTTACTATATCAAAGTAAATAAAGTCAACTTTATTTCTGTAATATTTTGTTGTATTCTGGGTGAGTGGGCAGGAGGTAGTGGAAATTGAGTGAAATAACCTTGTCTGAGCAGAACTTACAAAATAGAAAAATTTATTACCATTTTAGTGATGACAGAGAAAATCTCTGCTGGTATGATCCTTTTCACTGTGCCTTTTTAAGAAAAGATACAGGGTTAAAATATTGAAAGAAGATTTTTTTCAAATATTGTACTGTGTTACAATCGGAAAATATATTTTAGTACCACATTATTGTGAATAAATGATTACTCTCAAGAGTTCAGGTAAAAATTTTTTTAAAAGTTCGGGTAGATTGGAATAAGGCAATAATTATGAATATCATTCATTTGTTTAATGAAAATGTCAATAATGGCAATTTTTTTTTTTTACTTTTTCCCCATGGAATAGGAAGCTTCCTTTGTATTAGTTCTCCAACATCTCATTATTCAATAGAAACAGGTCCCTAGATTGTTTGGCCTCAACCCTGAATCTGATTATTGGAAGGCAGTTCTCTATGAATACTTTTTTTATGTCACATGGCCTGACCTTTTTGGAGGAAGGCCACTGACAAACTTGATTAAAGGATGATTGAATAGCAAACATGTCTTGGAAGATAGAGATACTATATTAATTCAGAGAGATTTAGAGACATCTCCCCTATAGACATTTGCCTACATCCCATAGTAAAGGACTATCCCTCACCAGAGGAGAGCATGGGTCAATTGCCAGCCAAAGCTCTGAGTGTTATAGTTTTGTGAGTCTAAAGTATAGTCCCTCCGTATGTGCAGGGTAACATTAGTCTTTCATGGCCTAGCCTATGCTAAGATGCTCTGTGAACTAAACTGTGTTTTCTGATCTGGAGACTTTACGTTTTCTGCCCAAATTTCATCTATCTAGCTATCTATCCACCTACTTATCTACCTACCTATCACCGTGGCAGGCTAACTTCTTAGCTTGTAAGTCTCAAACCCTTCACAATTTTATACTTAATACTGATATCTTCCCTTCATGAGCCACATGCCATGTTGATGTTTGTGCTGATGAGAAACAGGTCACATTTTATGGTATTAGTTGTTAAGAAATTCTGTATTTCATTTGTTTTCTATGATACATTCAAAAAAGAGATCCAGAAATAATATGTGGGCACCCACATATATGCATGTACTTGCAGGACTGTTGAGATGGAAGATGAAAACATTTCCCTGGTGGTGGTGGTGGGTTTGAATTTCAATGAAACATCAAGTTTAAGGTGATGTCATACAAAAGACATGGTGACATGGGTGCAGCAGGGTGTCAGCTAGGAGCAGACTGGATTCATGCTGGCAGGACTAGTGGATTGGTGATCTCTGGGGCCCTTTGCACAAGTAGATAGGCAAGGCTTTTGTTTTCTGGATAAAGGAAAAAGGTGGTGTGTATGTGTGTGTGTGTACGTGAGTGCATGCAAAGGTGCTGGAGAGAGCCAGAGATAAGTTAAACAAAAAAGTCAGGGGGATTTAGAATACAAAAGGAATAACCTATATCTTATACCTTATTTGCCACCATTGGTATCACAGCCTCAGGAAGATGCAACATTAAATAATTACTGCTGATTCTTTGATTAACGCCCTAGTGATAGGGCTATTCTTAGAGAGTATGTGGATCAGTTCAAGTCAAGACAAGCCCTATAAAGATGGCTTCTTCAGGGAGATTCCCGACAGGTTAAATAGTGGCAATGCGCTGGGAATAGAGCTTTTTGAGGAGCTCTGAACCCAGAGTCCGCTCATTGGTGGCTGCAAGGTTGCTGCTTTTCACAGCCACTGTGGTTCTGAGGCTTTTGGTTTTTATAGCTACTATAGAGCTAGAGAGAGCGGAACAGGAATACGGCAATTTTAAACACCACACAGATCATTGTTCTTATCAAGATTTAGTATTTTTTTTTCTTGAATAAAAGCTTCTTGGATTGTTGCAAATCTTTAACTAATTTCTAGAGTTCTGAAAAAGTTGATTCTGATAGATTTTGCTAGTGCTCATTGCTTTTATGCAGGAGTAGATTATTGAAGGTCTAAATCTGTTCCTAACTGCTGATCTTGGGCAAATTATTTAATCTCTTTTTCTCTATGTTCTCATTCACGAAACAGAGATAATAACATACCTCAGAGAATTGTTGTGAGGATTAAGCAAGTCCATTCAGAAAAAATACTTAGAATAGTACCTAGCACATAATGAACAGTCAATAAACACTGGCCATCAACAGAAGGTTGGTGAATAGAAGATTCATTTTAAATATGTAAGTTCAGATGTTAACAAACTTACCCTTTACTTATTTTCTAAATTTTGGTTCCATATCCACAATATCAGTCATATTTTATTTTTTCTAAATTCGTTTATCTGGGTATGGAGTTTTATAGATTATATTCCACGAAGTTTCAGACCATAGCCTTTGAAATGTTGTTGTACATTCTATTACATTGGTTATTTCCTAAAGCTTTTGGAACAATAACACATGTTGGAGATGTTATGATTTTACTTACTGTTCAAATATGTAGACTGAAAAACCATACTATAACCGGATAATTTCGCCTTTTGTTATCTAAGAAAAAATAAGTGTTACATTTATTTATGTGCTTTTTTCAACGTGATTTATAAAATTGTAATTTTGAGAGGATTGTCTCAGAGTTCAAAAATGTAAAATATTTTATTGTATTTCTAGAGCTACCAAAGTCATTAATATTTTTATGGATTATTTAAACTTTTAATGGCAAACAAAGCTGTTTCCTCCAGAGATCCTCTATTAAGGGAGAGTGGGTGTTAGAATATGAGGCTCCTTTAGTACCTTAGATGCCAGCAAACTCAAGCCTGTCAGTGAAGTAAATGGGAATTCCAGGAATGGGTTTAATATGCAATCACAATGGTAATTCAGAATATTTAACAATAATAACTAGTTATAAAAGATAATTAGTTTTTTTGCCTTCTGTTCTATAGAAATAACATTAAGCATAATATTCATATAATGATTCACTTCATTCTTATTCTTATTTTTCTTTTGGCCTATATTTGTTTGTTAGTATTCTCAAGGCTCTGACTTTTGAATAAGCAAGAAAGGATGTCTATTCTGGTTCATGAGTTGTGGTGCATCTTTAAGAATGAACTGAGATGTTTTGATGATTATGTTTTTAAAGTCTTTTCATATGGTAAAGACTACACCAAATTAGATCCAAACAAGAGAAATATATTCCATATAAAACTTTCTAATTGTTAGATGTATTGATTTGGAAAAAGAATGTAGAATGTATTTCTGAAGAGCTAAAGTTTTGACTTAATTTTATGTAATTTTTCACAAGTACTATGGATATTAGATACATATATATATAGGTAGATAGTGTAACTGCCTTTGCTGTCTGATGGTTTGGAATTAAAATGCTTTCATAGATAAACCTTGTGACATTAAGACTCTTTCAGTTGTTAGTGACAGAAACCTCATCCCAAACTGGCTTAGTTAAAAAAAACATACACACATACACATACATATGTGCATATTTGTGTATATGTGTTTATATGTGTACATATGTGTGTGTATGTCTGTGTGTGTATATATATATTTGAATATATTCAAATCTGAGAAGTCCAGGGGTTGAGCTCTTTTAGAAGTGCTGGATTAAGGGCTAATCACAGGATCCATCTTGGTTCCACTTCCTCTGGGTACTTCCATTCACAGTTCCATTGCAGTCCCCAGTATCTTCAGAGACATGCCATCAAGACATTCAAATCACCAAAAGAAAGATTTCTGCTTCAGCAATGATTCAAACAGAAGCCACAGAACTGAGTTTTGTTTGCCCTGCTTAGCTTGGTCATGTATGAATCCCTGAAGAGTGAAGAGTGTGTGTGTGTGTTGGTGTATGTGTGTTCAAGAGGATGTAATGTGCTGATTGACTAGTTAAGGTTATGCATTTGTTTTTTTTTGTTTGTTTCTTTTTTTTATTGAAACAAAATTGATTTTACATATCTGTGGGTACAGCATTGAATATCAGTACCTGTGTGCAACATGTGATGCTCAAATCAGGATAATTACTATATTTATCATTACACAATGTATTCATTTTCTGTGGCCCTTGATCAATTAGGGTTATACATTCTGTTCTGGAGATAGGCCTGCTGCTTCATTCAGATCACATGGACTGAGTAGTAGGATATAACCTGTATGAGAGTTGGGACTTTGTTGGAAGAAAGGGGAATGGACTGTGGGTAGACACATTTCTGTTGGAGAAAATTATCACAGGGGAAATACACCTTCAGAACTAATCCTTATTGAGTAGAATTTTTGAAATTTTAGAAGAATTGAAGTTATATAGAAAAATGTAATTATAACTATTAAGTTTTAAAGGTGGTCCTTTCTGAATGTCTTGTAATGGTGGAGTAACTAGAGGCCAGAGAGGTTACAAGATTTTTCCTATATCACACAGCTTTAACTGATTTGATTTGCAGATTGACAGGCTCCACATTTTAGAGAAAGGTGAATTATAAGCACCATCAATTCCTATCTTTATTATAGCACTTATTGCATTAGAAATACTGTTTTTTCTTGTTTGTTTGGTTTTTGTTTTTTTGTGTGTGAGGCTGCTGGGCAGCATCGGGATCCAAGCCCTTGACCTTGCTGTAACCTACTGAACTAACCGGCCAGCCCTGAAAATACTCTTTCATCTAAGTCCTTCAAGGTAGGGACAGTATTTTATTCTGTACAGCACAGCATATTTTTCAGTGGCTTAAAATTTTATCTGGTGGATGAATGAGCAAAGTAAAATGAATGAAGTAATGACTGATGATTGACTTCGTATGATTGGAAAAGTCTAAAAGGCTAGGTTTATTTAATCATCTCTTCTCAATATTGACTTGAAAAAACTACTCGTATTTTTTTTCAAAGATAATGTATAAATAATTTCAAAAACATTATTAAATCACTGAGAGATTTTAGGAGTTTTTTTTTTTATTTTTTTATTTATTTATTTATTTATTTATTTATTTATTTATTTATTTATTTATTTATTTATTTATTTATTTATTTATTTATTTATTTATTTATTTATTTATTTATTTATTTATTTATTTATTTATTTATTTATTTATTTATTTATTTATTTATTTATTTATTTATTTATTTATTTATTTATTTATTTATTTATTTATTTATTTATTTATTTATTTATTTATTTATTTATTTATTTATTTATTTATTTATTTATTTATTTATTTATTTATTTATTTATTTATTTATTTATTTATTTATTTATTTATTTATTTATTTATTTATTTATTTATTTATTTATTTATTTATTTATTTATTTATTTATTTATTTATTTATTTATTTATTTATTTATTTATTTTTATTTTGTCAATATACACTGTATATGATTATTATGGCCCGTCACCGACACCTCCCTCTAGGAGTTTTTTTTTTAAGGGAATGTATCTGAAGTGAAACTCTATTTAAAGATATAGTTTATCATTGTTTAATGCCTAAGGAAGGATCAGTCAGGAAGAAGGGCTTTCAATTCCTTCTAAACGATGATAAAGTCAAGAGTAAGTAAGATCAGGCACTTAGAGGAACATGCTGAGCCCCCAGTGTGCTCAGTAACTATCTTTTTGACGGATTGACTGATCATCACATGTAGGCAGTCTGTAGTTTCAGTTTTGTGCAGAAATGTTCTTTCATGGAGTTCTTGCCTGTGTTTCTCAGGAGAGAGAATTTTGTAATAGCTCAGTATGTACCTCCTGGAGATGTATAACATGAAGTGGCTCCTGAGTTAGATGATTCTGCTTCTGTGCAAGATAATAAAATTGACACCATAAAAAGAAAGCTTAGTTCAAAAAATCCAGTAGGTATTACTTCTTTATTCTCCAATTTTTCTACTTTTTAGCAAAAAAAAAAAAAAAAATTATTCCATTTGAACAACTTTTAGGACTAGACTTTAATAAACACTTCGATGTCATCTGGCTGAATGAAATACTGTCGTACACTTGCATAACTTACTAAAAATAAAACGCAAAACTATGTATGTAAAGAAAATGGAATATATTATGCTCTGGTGATTTCCTTGTAATGAACAAGTGGTTTATATGTGACAAAAAGGATCACTGTCATCACATACCTTTAATAGTCTGCCCACAAAGAGGTTGGCACATTAAAAAATAGTGAACACTGGGCCGGCCCGTGGCTCACTCGGGAGAGTGTGGTGCTGATAACATCAAGGCCCCGGGTTCAGATCCCATATAGGGATGGCCGGTTCGCTCACTGGGTGAGTGTGGTGCTGACAACACCAGTCAAGGGTTAAGATCCCCTTACTGGTCATCTTTTAAAAAAAAAAAATAGTGAACACGAGAAATCTTCAGAGTTCCTCTGATAAGCAGATTCTCTGACAAAGTTGGCATTTATAATCACATTAAATATAAATGGGTAAAGACTCCAATAAAAGGCAGAAATTGTCAGATTGAATAAAAAATAAAGACCTAATGATATGTTGTCTATAGAAAATGTATTTTAAATATAAAAACAGGATGAAAGTAAAAGAATGAAAACATATTCACTGGTTATACATACATCTACCATTGGAAAGGGGAAGCAGTTTAAAAAGGAAAGCTAGCTCATTTTAAAAATCTAATTCAGTCCTAGGTTTATTTTCCTATATTTTGTGCTATAAGGAAGATTGTCAGAGACATCTTTCTTTCAAATTTGGTTCTGTTTTTTAGATAGTTCTGAATGGTTTGCCACTTCTCAGCATTTGCTTTGATATGTACATACATATTTATTCACACACACAGAACTCTATATATGTGTATATAAATATACACCCACATATATATATATATACACCCACATATTTAGTTATATATATTTATTATTTCACTTACTCAATAAAGTCCCAAACTGCACTGAGATTTCTACATTCAGTGTAGGTATACATCACTCGACAAAATTCTGGAAAAACCAGAATTTTGTTAAATGATGTATAGCCCAGCAGTGTTTTTGCGTTTGTGTATTTGTTACGTTCCAACCTTTTTAATAGTAAGTAAGGCAGCATTCCTACAATCTTGATTTCACAAACAGTAGATTCCAGTGACTCATGTTAGGGAATGTAGTCACCCCCTCTGGATGTCTATGGCCTGTCCATATATACTATAAACTGCAAAAGCAATCTTTAATGAATCATGCTACTCAGAAATCCCAAGTGATATTTTAAAAATAATAAATAAATATCCACTCCTTTTGTAATATAAATAATTCCTAATAGAATATAGAAGCATTGATGAATTTGAAGATAATAGAGCACAGCCCAAGTACAGCTACATTTATCCTTCATCTGGAAAGCAGAACTTGTTCTCCAGTTCTTGATCCAGCACTAAAGAAAGATTTCATAGTCTGGAAGAATAATTAGCTTGCTATTCTCAAATAGCCAAAATCATTTTTTATTAAAAAATTATTTGTATGAAGAGTTAGTCCTTATTGGGATATGCTGTCACATGACAAATCCTTTCTCTGTTTTATATTTTGAATACTTAAAATTTTCATTGAAAAATATGTTTTCTGAATCATGCTGTCTCAGGTCTTATTGTGAAGAATGACCCATAGATCAAAAGTGGCATAATATTATTTGAAAACAATTCTGCCACAAATTATAGACGAATATTATAGACTCTGAAGTAACTTCTAAAAATAAATAAAGGAGGTAAAGCTAATAAGCTAATTGTAGGGGCAAAACAAAATCCTAAAATATTTACCATTAATGTAAGGCTGGAAATAAGGGGGAAAAAGGTAAGTAGGAATAAACTCAAATATATCAGTAATCACTGTAATGGAAATGGGTAAATACTCCGGTTAAAAGCAGAAAGTGTCAGACTAAATAAACAAAGACCTAATTTTATGCTGTCTACAGAAAATACATTGTAAATATAAAGAAACAGATAGGTTAAAAGTGAAAGAATGGGAAGAGATATACCACTGAAACACTACTCAAAAGAAAGTTGATTTATTAGTCCGTTTCTGTTGCTTATAACTAAATACCTGGAACTGGGTGATTTGTAAAGAAAACAAAATTTATTGCTTACAGTTTTGGAGGCTAGGAAGTCCAAAGTCCAGGGAACACAGCTGGTGAAGGTCTTAGTGGTGGCAACAGCGACCCAGGAGTCTCACATTGCAAGATGGTGGAAGCAGAGCAGAGAGAGCCTAACCTCCCCATTCACTCTCCTTTAAAAGCCTTACCTACCATGCCCCTGACCACCATTTTTAGTCCATTCACTATGGAATGGTCTTACAATCCAATCATGTCTTCCAGTCCCCATCTTTAAATTACCATAATAGGACTTCCCACCTTCTCAACGGTCACAGTGGGGGCTAAGTTTCTAATACATAAAACTGGGGGGACGCAAATCAAGCTTCAAGGAGTTTGAAGGGAACATACAATCTACTGCAGTCAGAGAACCTATCTAAGACAAAATAGACCTTAGGGCAAAGAATATTACCAAATAAAGGTGGAAATTTTATCTTTTTATAATGGTAGAAGGTAAATTAATAAAGAAGATATCGTGGTTCTTATGTGTGTAGGTACCTAATAAGAAAGCTTTAAAATACATAAAGTAAACACCTATTAAAATGGAAAGAGAAATAGGGAAATCCACAATTGTAGTTGGAAATTTCAACACTTCTCCAATAGTAATTGATAGAAAAAAGAAAGAAAGAAACAGTTAGTATATAAAAGACCTGAACAAGACTCTCATCTAAATTGACTCTAATTGATTTTATAAAACACTTCACTCAAAAATAGCAAAAACACACATTCTTTACAAGGCATGGAAATTTCACTAAAAAACATAACCAACATGTACATTAGTTATCTATTGTTGCAAAACAAATTATATCAAAATATAATAACTGTATTAGTCCATTTTGATATCTGTTGGGGGAAAAATGAACCTCAATGTAAACCTCACACTGTGCACAAAAATTAAGTTAAAATGAATCACATACCTTACTTAAAAAGCTAAAATCATATAATCGTAGAAGCAAAGGAGAAAAAATAGGATACAAAAAGCATGAACCATTAAAAAAAGTTAAGTTGAATTTCATCAGATTTAAAACCTTCTCTTTTAAAGATATTCTATTGGAAATGAAAACAAAAACCCTAGTTTGAGAGAAAATATTTACATATATTTACATATATATGACAAAGGACTTGTATTTGTTTTACATAAAACTCCTACAACCTAACAATGAGAAGAAAAACACAATCAAAAAGAGAAAGATTTGACCAGAAATTTTACAAAAGAAGACATTCAAATGGTCAGTATGTATATGAAAAGGTACTCTGTGTTTAAAATCATCATTACAATTAATTAAAACACAATGAGTTGCCAAAAAGCTAAAGTTAAAAGGACTAACGACAACTTTTGGTGTGCTTATGGAGGAACTGGAACTCTCATACACTGCTAATGAGAATTAAATGATTCAACCTCTTTAGAAAATTGTTTGAAAATTTTAAAAGAAACTATATATCAACTTACCATAGACTTAACCATTCCACTCCTAAGTACTTACTAAAGAGAAATGAAAACATATATCCACACAATGACATGTACAAAAATATTTATAGACACTTAATTCATTATAACCCTAACAGGAAACAACAAAATGTTATTTCGTAGATGAATGGATAAACACGTTATTGTATAGCCATCCAATGGAATATTACTCAGCCATGAAAGGAATGCAAAGGCATAAATGAATCTCAAAAGCAATGTGCCAAGCCCAAGGAAACCGATATTAAAGAGTAAATACTGTATGATTTCATTTATATAAAATTATAGGAAAGCAAAACTGATCTACAGAGAGATGATTTGTTGCCAGGGGTGAAGGACATTCATGGTAAAGAGGCATGAATTTTTTTTTGGGGGGGGGTTGATGGGGAAAAAATTCAGGGAAAAAGGTCAAACCCAGAGTGCTGCCAGTAAAGTATTGTGGCCTCAGGTTTAATATCAGATTAAACGTGTTACTGTAATTTTGTTGAGATTTCAGAAAACTGTAGAAGAGTGTTTCATTTTTCCTCCCAGTAGAAATTGCTTCTAAGAAACTTGAGGACATCCTTCTCTGAACTTCCCTGCTGTAAGCCTCTGCATCCTCACAAATGACCCCACATTGAGAAAGACCCCACTCAGAAAAACATGTGTGTCACTTTTGTCTAATGAGTTTGATTATAATTTATACCTAAGAAGTCTACAGATTTTAAAAGGAATTATAACAGTTTGGACTGAAAGGAACAGACATGTTCAAAACATAAAAATGTCTTTAAGCCCTCAATTTCCTATGGGCAGGAAGCAGGCTGAGAACATTACTCAGTTGCAAACATGGGTCATTTCTTAAGGAACAGAAAGATGACTCAGAGAATAGGGTCAAGAGTCCATAGCCCACCCACAGGGAATATGTCTGGATCCTGATCAGCATACTCCTTGCCTCCTGAGCAAGGTGAAATGGCAACTTATGCTCTGCTGGATCTCAGAATTTTCTCAGCCCAGTGACTACAATGTGGCTCCCATTGTCCTTCCACTTTTTGAGTGGAGTTGTCTACTATGGTTTGTTCCCCTGATCCTGTCTCCTTGATGTAAGTTGGGTTTGTGGGGGGCATATAGATTGCTTTTATATTTCATGGTCTTCTGATCAGGATGAGGTTTCTCCACATCCAACTAGCCTCAACTGCATCTGGACTTAATTACTTGATAAGATCTTGGACTTAAAATTTGATCCTGATGGAGATGAGTCTTTAGGGGTTTAGAGAAACTGGTGAGTCTATTTTGAAAGAGGGAGGGAAGTGCATCGTCTTTGGCCAGAGGGCTACTTGTGGTAGCTACCTTGCAAAAATGGCCCCTGAATAACTAACTCTCCTGGTCTTCAAGCCCCTTTGCAGTCCTCTACCACTGGATCTGCACTAGCCCTGTGATTTGTTTCAACCAATTGAATGTGGTATGAGTGTCACTGGGTCAGTTCTTGGTCTAAGATATAAGAAGGCCTGGTAGGTTCTGCTTTGCTTCTTAGGAAAAATAAAAGAGTTGGCTGTCACGTAAAAGTTGGCTGCCTTGATAAGAAGCTGTTGGGATGTTCAATCATGCCAGCACCCCAGCAAAGCCTAGTTTTCTTCACTAAAGTACCAGGTATGTAGGGAGCCATCTTGAATATTGTAGACCCAGTTGACACATGAAGCTGAGCCTAGTTGATTCACAGACTGGTGGGGATAATAAAATGGTGTTGTTTTAAGCTACTAAATTTTGTGGTGCTGTGTTAAGCCCCAGTAGATAAGTGAGACAACTCATATAAAATACTATGTGTAAAAACATAAGATTATATAGAATAAAAATTTAAAAATTTGCTAATTGTGATTTTTCTCACTTTGAACTTGGGTTAATCTTAAATCTTTTTCTCTTGTACATAATTATATAGCTACCAATATTAGATCCTTGTGCAGTTGTTGCAGCATTACTTATAATTCTTTAGGTTGTTTGGCTTTTTTTATTATGGTTGCTTTTTACAAAGTTAAGTGACAGTTTAAGCCATTTATAGATCTTTCCAGGAAAGATGATATCCAGTGCCATGTATGTGATGAAATTATCCATAATCTTCCTGTTGTCTTGAAAAAAAACCTTTTTTTTTTTTTTTTTTGTGGCTAAATCGTATGTGGATCTAGACCTATGACCCTGGTGTTAAAGGCTGTACTCTAACCAACTAAGCTAACTGGCCAGTCCCTTGAAAAAAGTCTTTGAAAAATCCTTCAATGGAAGTTTACATTTATAGTGCCTTATCAGTGATGGGAAAACAAATAAATTTTCTAAATACACATAGTATTTTTAAGATTCTGAATATTTTTTAACAGTACTCTAATTTTAATGATAAAAATGAGATAAAGAGTCTCAGAAATGCTCTAAAAATGTAAGTTCTTCTTTTGGAAGTTTCTAGTGTTAGAACTTTGCATAACTAGCCATGCAGAAATACATCAGGAGTATGGGTGATGATCAGAAACAGTAATTCTTTAATAAGCTGATATTCCAAAAACTTTCTGATAGGACTCAATGCTTCCACTATAGCTTAATTATATAAGACTATTATAAAAAGCTACATTCTTCATCTTACTCCCCAAGGAAGTTTGTTCCAGGCCAAAGTTATACTCTCTTATCAGCAGAATCTTGGTATTATCTCCAGCGTCTTAATTATTTTTCTATTCTCAAATTCATGCAAAAGTTACTTAGGGACTTTGGGTACTTAGTTTGAGTCAGCATATCTTTACATGCGTGCAGACAATGAACTCTGGAACTCATCCAGTGTTAAACAAGGTGATTTAACATAACTTCATTTTTATGCTAAGTAGGACAGGACTGGCAAAGCCAACAGAAGTCTAATAAACAAATGTTAACTTCTTATAGAACAACAATTCCTTCAAGATTGTTTTCCCCCTGTCAGAGAGCTACCTAAATGAAAAGATCAGACTTCTAAATCGTTCACAAGAACTTCCTACATTTTTAGACTTCTTTGGGAGTTTAAGCATCATAATGACACTGGATTCAAAAGATATTAGTGTTGTTTCTGGGAAAGAGCCATAAAAATTAGAATTTGTTGGCAAGCATGTTTACTACAGTGGAGGAGAGTGTAGTCTTTGGAATGACAGAAACAAGAAGATAATTTGAATGATTCTGACTACACAATAATGAAGCATCACATCCAAGAGTTTTCCTAGAGAATGACATCAAGAGCTCGATCTTTAAGCAATTAAATTGGAAAGAAAACACTTTATTAGTTCAGATATCAGTTCTCAGTGAAGAGATGAACAGTGAAAAATGGGTAAATGATCCTGCTACCCCATTGTATATTGGGGAGAAACATACAAAGAATAGAAAATTTACAGAAATACAAATAACCAGTAAATATATGAAATATAGCTTAGTCTCACTAAAACTGAAGAACATACAAATTTTAAAAATAAGATATTTTAATTCAACAGGGGCAAAAATGAAAAAAGAAAAAGAATAAAAAAAAAAATTAAACAATCAGAAAACGTGAGAGTAACAGGTTCCCTTATACACATAAGTATACTATTTGACCTAGCAATTCTGTCTTAGAAAATCCCCCCATATGTGCACTCATAAAAGTAATCATTGTTGTACTGTTTCAGATAATGAACACATGGGAACAGTGTATTTGTCTGTTAATAGGAGAATGATTAAATAAACTAGAAAAAGTCTGTACTATGAAGCATTTTAAAAGAATTGTTGGGCATCTCTGGCGGCCGCACGGGACCCCAACAGGTTTTTCCTTTCCCTAGAGGGTTGGGGCCAAAGGGATTGCCCTTTTCTCCCCCCCAGAATGCGGGATGAAAAGAGATTCCAAGAGATGGGTGATCACACCACTGCTCCCCCAGATAGGGAACAAACACACACACACGCAGTGGGGGTTCTGTCAGGCAGTTCCGTTTATTGTAACACAAAAGATCATATTTATATGTTTAGTAGGCAGGGATTTCCAAGCTTAGACCAATCCTTGAAAAGGTCAAATGTGTGTGTGCCTTGCCTCTGTATGCTTCGCCCACCCCCTTAACTTCCCTTGGGCGCCACCTTTTATCCATTTAGGCCGTCTGTTGTTTTTGCTTAGAAAAAGGGCACAGTCCCATAAAGAATGAGGCAAAAGTAGAAAAGAAAGAGAAATACTGCATGTCCTCACTCATAAGTGGGAGCTAAATAAATAAATAAGAAAGAAAGAAAGAGAGAAACAACAATCACAATACTCAGTTGAACTTCCAGAAGGAGAGAGCAGAACTGGGGTTACTAGAGGTGGGAAAAGGGAGAAGAGGACAGGGATGAACAAGAAGTTGGTCAATGGACACTAAGAATGCATACATTTTGTAATGATGTATATTCTAAGTGTCCTGACTTGATCATGACTTATTGTACACAGGTATTGATATTCAACTCTGTACTCCACAAATATGTATAATCAATTATGTTTCAATTATTAAAAAGGTGTCCAAAATATTAGGTGAAAAAAGCAAGCTATAAAACAAAATACACAGTATTTTTCCATTTATTAAAAACAATCGCAAACTCAATTCTACATTTCCATTCGGTTGTACAGGGATTATGATAAAGACATGCCTCATCTTACTGCACTTTGCTTTGTTGCACTTCACAGATATTGCGTTTTTCACAAATTGAAGATTTGTGGAAACCCGACATCAAGCAAGTTTATTGGCGCCATTTTTCCAACAGCATGTGCTCACTTCATGTCTCTGTGTCACATTTTGGTAATTCTTGCAGCATTTTAAACTGTTTCATTATGATTATATCTGTTATGGTAATCTGTCATCAGTGATTTTTGATGTTACTATTGTACTTGTTTTGGGGTGCCATGAACTTTGCCCCTATAAGATGGCAAAAATAATTGATAAATGTTGTGTGTGTTCTGACTGCTCCACCAAACAGCCATTCCCCTGTCCCTCTCCTTTTCCACAGGCCTCCCTATTCCCTGAAACACGACAATATTGAAATTAGGCAAAGTAATAACCCTACAATGGCCTCTAAGAGTTCAAGTGAAAGGAACAGTCACACGTCCCTCAATTTATTTTATTTTTTTATTTCAAGTGACTTTATTTTTGAATTGAGGCATAATTGATTATATATATTTTTGGCATACAGTGTTGACTATCATTATCTGTGTCCAATATGTGATGATCAAATCAATACTATTAGTATATTCATTATTACAAATTGTAATTATTCTGCATCCCTTACCCAGTTTCTTCCTAACCACCCTCCCCCTACTCCTTTCCCAACTCTAGTAACCATAGATTTGTTCTCTCCTTCTGAAAGGTCAGTGTGTTCTTTCTTTCTTTCTTTCTTTCTTTCTTTCTTTCTTTCTTTCTTTCTTTCTTTCTTCTTTCCTCTCTCTCCCCCCCCCTTTTACCTTCCTTCCTTCTTAGCACACACTTATAAGTGAGGATGTGGTATTTCTCTTTCTGTCACTGTTTTATTTCACTTCACATAATTTTCTACCAAGTTCATCCATTTTGCTGCAAATGATAGAATTTCATTCTTTTTATGGCTGAGTAGTATTCCATTGCGTATATATACCACATTTTCCTTATCCAGTTATCTGTTGATGGACACTTAGGTTGATTCTATATCTTGGCTATTGTAAATAGAGTTGCGATGAACATGGGAGTGCATATATCCTTTGACATGAAGATTTCCATTCCTTTGGGCATATACCCAGAAGTGGGATTGCTGGATGGTATGGTAGTTTTATCTGTAGTTGTTTGAGAAACCTCCATACAATTTTCCATAATGGCTGTACTATTTTACAGTCCCACCAACAATGCAGAAGAGTTTCCCTTTCTCTACATCCTCACCAGCATTTGTTATTCTCAGTATTTGTGATAATGGCCAGTCTAACTAGGGTGAAATAATATCTCAATGTGGTTTCCTTTTTCTGGGTTTTTTTTTTTTTTTTTTGTATCTCACTGTTTTATTTATTTATTTATTAATTTTTTACGTTTAAGATGTTGCAGAGCAGGGAGGGGGAGGAGAAAAACAGAAGTGGGAAGGAGACGGAAAGGGGGAGTGGGGAGATGCTGGCCCAGGCTGGCTCCTTTGCTGGCCTGATTGTGGATGGTTGTGGGAGTGGCTGAGGCCCTTGGGCCCCTCCCCATCCTGGCTCAAGAGACGAGGGTGCTTCTGGTGGCAGCTCTCAACTTGATTTTGATTTACATTTCCCTGATGATTAGTGGTGAGCATTTTTTCATGTACCTGTTGGCCATTTGTATGTCTTCCTTTGAAAAATGTCTATTCAGCTCCTTTGCCCATTTTTTAATTGGATTTTTTTTTTTTTTTTTTTTTTTACTGTGAAGTTGTTTGAGTTCCTTGTATATTCTGGTTATTAATCCCTTGTCAGATGTATAGTTTGCAAATATTTTCTCCCATTTTGTACGTTGTCTTTCTGCTCTGTTGATTGTTTTCTTTGCTGTGCAGAAGCTTTTTAGTTTGATATAATCCCATTTGTTTATTTTTTTTCTTTTTTTGCCTGTGCTTTTGGGGTCTTATTCACAGACCCTTTGCCCAGTCCTACTTCCTGAAGTGTTACCCCTAAGTGGAAAGGTAGAAGTAATTAAGCTTAGTGAAGAAGGCATGTTGAAAGCCAAGATAGGCTGAAAGGTAGGCCTCTTATGCCACACAGTTAACCAAGTTGTGAATGCAAAGAAAAAGTTCTTGAAAGGAATTAAAATTGCTACTCAGGTGAACATACGAATGATAAGAAAGCGACATGGAGATGGTTTTAGTGCTCTGGATAAATCAAACCAGCCACAACATTCACTTAAGCCTAATCCCAATCCAGAGCAAGGCCCCAACTCTCCTCAATTCTATAAAGGCTAGGAGAGGTGCAGAAGTTGCAGCAGAAAAGTTTGAAGCTAGCAGAGGTTTCATGAGGTTTGAGTTCATGAGGTTTAAGGAAAAAAGACATCTCCATAACATAAAAGTGTAAGGTGAAGCAGTGAGTGCTGATGTAGAAGCTGTAGCAAGTTATCCAGAAGATCCAGCTAAGATCATTGATGAAGGTGTCCACACTAAACAACAGATTTTCAACGTAGGTAAAACAGTCTTCTATTGGAAGAATAAGTCATGTAGGACTTTCATAGCTAGAGAGAAGTGCCTGGCTTCAACGCTTCAAGGGACAGGCTGACTCTCTTATTAGGGGTTGATGCAGCTGGTGAGTTACAGTTGAGGCCAGTGATCATTTAGCATTCCAAAAATCCTAGGGCTTGTAAGAATTATGCTAAATCTACTCTGCCCATGCTTTATAAATGGAAGAACAAAGCCTGGATGACAGCACAGCTGTTTGTAGCATGTTTTGCTGAATATTTTTAGCTTATTGTTGATACCTACTGCTTAGAAAAAAATACTCCTTTCACAATATTACTGCTCATTAACCATGCACCTGGTCATCCAAAATCTCTGATGGAGATGTAAAAGAAAATTAATGTTGTCTTCATGCCTGCTAACAGAACATGAGCCTGGCTTGAATGTCCCCCCAAAACTCAATTCCCACTGTAACTGTTGAGGGTGGGAAATCTTACAATGATAATTGTAAGGTTGGGCCTTGAAGAGGTGAGTAGATTGTAGGACCATGACATAGTGAATGGATTAACAATGGTGGTCATGGGCGTGGTTCTGAGGGCTTTAAAAGGAAAGTGTTCGAAGAGTTTTGCTCTCTCTCTGCTCCACCATTTTCACAATGTGATACTCTGCTGTCACTGTCACCACCACCAAAGCTCTCACCAGGTGTGTTCCCTGGATATGGGACTTCTTAGCATTAGAAACTGTAAGCAATAAATTTTGTTTCTTTTATAAATCACCCAGTTCCAAGTGTTTTGTTATAAGCAACAGAAACGGACTAATATATCATCTATTCTGCAGCTCATGTATCAAGTAGCAATTTGGACTTTCAAATCCTATTCTTTAAGAAATACATTTTGTAAGGCTATAGCTGCCATAGATAGTGATTCCTCTGATACATCTGGGCAAAGTCAATCGACAACCTTCTGGGAAAAATTTATCATTCTGCATGTCATTAAAAACATTCATGATTCATTGGAGGATGTCAAAATATCAACATTAACAGGAATTTGGAAGAAGTTGATTCCAGCCCTCATGGACAACTTTGAGGGGTTCAAGACTTCAGTGGAGGAAGTAACTACAGATGTGGTGGAAATAGCAAGAGAACTAGAATTAGAAGTGGAGTCTGAACATGAGACTGAATTGGTGCAATCTCATGATAAAACTTGAATGGATGAGGGGTTGCTTCTCATGGATGAGTGATGGGAGTGGTTTCTTGAGATGGAATCTATTCCTAATGAATAGATTAGAATAGAATAGAATGTGGACGTTGTTAAAATGACAACAAATGATTTAGAATATTACATAAACCTAATTGATAAAGCAGTGGCAGGTTTTGAGAGACTCAATTCCAATTTTGAAAGAAGTTCTACTGTAGATAAAATGCTATCAAATAGCGTCACATGCTACAGAGAAATCTTTCTTGAAAGGAAGAGTCAATCAATGCTGCAAACTTCATTGTTGTCTTATTTTATGAAATCATTATAGCTACTCCATCCTTCAGCAACCACCACCTCAATCAGTCAGCAGCTATCAACATCAAGTCAAGACCCTCCACCAGCAAAAAAAATCACAACTCATTGAAGGTTCAGGTGACTGTCGGTATCTTTTAGCAATAAAGTATTTTAATTGAGGTATGTACATTGGTTTTCTTAGACCTAATGCTACTGTACACTTTATAGACTACAGTATAGTGTAAACATAACTTTTATATGCACTGGGATACCAAAAAATTCATGTGACTTGCTTTATCACGATGTTTACTTTATTACAGTGGTCTGGAACCAAACCCACAGTATCTCTGAGGTATGCCTCTATGTGTATGTGGTGCGATACACATATATCATGCTGATTGCAGTGACTCTGGGGAGGGAGGAGAGAGATATAGTGAGGTAAGGACTATGCATATATTAACTTTGCAATTATGGAGAAGTAAAAAGAATGGAAAAAAATCCATGATATAACTTAAAAGAATCCCATCTTTGGTTTTCAACTAGGCTTAATTACTCTCACAGTTCCAAATTCCAACATGAGGTTAATGTTTGCTATGGAATATAAAGATAGTTTTAAAGATCTTTTATCTAATGGAGCAGAAATAAATCCTTTTTACACAAGAACAATAAGCATTATTGGCAGTAGAGAGCAATGCCTGAGTGTATGAACTCAGAGACCTTGACCATGTTAGTTCACCTCTGTACCTCTCTTTCTTCACTTGTACAATGAGGAGATGATATCTATCTAGTGAGTTCCTAGGGGAAAGCAAAGAAGATATCATAGGACAACATACACTGCCCCAAACATACTGGGACCTCAAAAATTGGTACCTATTTTCATTTATTCATAATAAATGCAACAATCTTAGAAGTTTTTTAAAAAACTCCTTCAATCACTGATTAGAACAAAGTGAAAAAAACCAAGAACTAACTTAAATGATTTACCCAATTTAATGGGATCCTTTAAAATGTTCGTTTTATTTCAGTCTATTTATTTCCTCATTAAATCTTTCAATTAAAGTGTAGCTTTAAGAAATTAAATAACTGTCCCAAGGATAATTAATGTTTTGATCTCCCTGCAGAGCCAAAAGTTGCCCAGAATTCTGAGAGCCACCTAGCAAAAGAAGTTTGCAAAGTGAATTGGAAATGAACATTGTTTTCTGATGATGTGTTTGAAACACTTGCATTTTAGATTAAGCTCAACATTGTTGTTTCAGGTTGAAAAATTCTTATGGTGAGTGGGAAAGACTGAATACCTGCCCTAGGATCTAAGACCAGGGCTGCCAAAATGACTAGAACCTGTTAGCAAAAAAGCAAATCCAATGTAAATGAAAAATGATATTTTTCCATTCATCATGAAGCAACCAGGTAATTCTGTAGAAGTGACATGTAACTTGGAAACTTTTGTTTAAAAACATTTTAACTTTTTTGGAACTGTTAAATTCCTGATCTAAGTAATTGTCTTAATATATAAATAGTTCAGCTAGTTCTGCTGTGTGATTTTAATAACCTGAATTTTAAAAATATGATTAATAATGTTTGAAGGTCTCTTTCACAATTTGCCTTTATTCTTTCACAAATAGAAATTTCCCTTGTCTTTTTCTTTGTGGAGGAAAAAGCATTTACATTTTAAAAGGAAACATTGATTAGCATCTCTGTTCTATTGTTTTCTTTGCAAAGTGTGGTTTCTTTTTAAGGAAGCCAACTCTCTCTTCAGACTACAAAACTGGTGATGAAGCAAAAATATTTGCACTTTGAAGTCAGAAGGAACAGCTTGCTGGGTTGACAGAGGCAAGTGGAGAGAATTGTGCCTGGAGTTAAGAAATCCAGAAACACAGCATGGCATTTAAGTTACTTAGAAGGGATGGAAGATGAATCCCTGGAATACAAATAATGTTGGTTAACATTTATTTTACTATGAAAATACATTTCTTCAACTAAATAGAAGAAATATCATATTCTTCCACCTTTTTATAATCTGTGTGAGGGGAAAAGTTATTAAATATCTAGGCTTAGAAGTAGAGTAAATAATGTATTTGTGTGCATGTATGTGCTATAGTTCAGAGAAAGAGATTGTAAGAAGAAAGGGGTGGATGTGTTTATCATATTGGACCTGCTGAACATATTTTACATATTTACTTAACTAAGGAGAAAACTTGTCTTTTTTCTGGAAATAGAATAGAAGACAGTTCAATTCTGTGCTTAATAAGTGTATTAGTCCATTTCTGTTGCATATAACAAAATACCTCGAACTGGGTAATTTGTAAAAAAAATGAAATTTATTGCTTACAGGTTTGGAGGCTGGGAAGTCCAAAGTCCAGGGAACATATCTGGTGAACACTTTGGTTGTGGTGACAGTGACTCAGGGCTCTCACATGGCAGAATGGCAGAGCAGAGACAGAGAGAGAGAGAGAGATAGTTCCTCATGTGCTCTCCTTTTAAAGCCCTCAGAACCACGTCCATGACCGTGATTAAACAACTCCTTATGGCAGGGTCCTCACAATCTAATCACCTCTTCAAGGTCTCACCTTTCAATTACCATAATATAATTTCTCACCCTCTTAACACTGTCACAGTGTGAACCAAGCCTCTGACACATTAAACTTTGGAGGGACACAGTTCAACCCACTGCAATAACCAATGATATTTACCAAAAGTATTATTAAATTAAACATTTTTAAAGAGCAAAGATCTCCAAAATCTAATTCTTCATGTTTATATTCATGGTTCAAGTTAGATGGTTCATGATGTTGGTTAATATAACAAACAAACAAAGAAGAAAAGCTAAATGAAATGCATAAAATTCACTTTGGGGGTTTCTGGTGGGCATTGCAAAGATATAAAGATATAAGCAGTTGTTAGGGGTGCTAAAACAATAACATAATGGGCCCAATTTAGCATGATTGAGAGTTTGTTAGAAGTCTGATATCAAGGTGCCGTGGAAAGAGAATATTAGACAGTGATTTCAAATATGTACCACAAACTGAAAGTCAGAAGGGTTGATGCTTCGAATTTTGAGTTAAATTTTGATCTATCTGCTTCTACATCAGCCATTAGCCAGTCAATAAAGCCTTGCTCTAGGCTGAATATCAGTGAGGATTTATTAAAGAATAATTGCAGATTTTTCCAAGGACTATTGTATTGGCCAGAAGCATTCAAATATACCCAATAAAATTCAACTATGATTATATAGCTCGAGTAGCATATCCTTACATTTGGGATTATAAAATTCTTTTCATTATTTACAAACAATCTTCAGGTTCAGTAACATGTAAAAATTTGTAATTTACCACAACTGAAACTGAAGGTCACTGCTAGTAAACTGGTGTCAGCTTCCCCATCCATTTTTTTCTAGTTGGCAACTCATCGCAACTTTGGCTTTTATTGTTCTTTCTTCAACATCTTCTATTCTGTTGCACTCGTGACATGAGGAAAACTTGGTTGCTTTGTGAAATACTTCTCAGAAAAGAGCCAACTGATGAAGTTGCTTAGCAATAAAGAGGCCAGAGAAAGTAGCAATTCTTATCCCTCAAATAGCTTTATGCATGATTTGGGTCTTGTGTTTGTAGAACCACTCGAAGTCTGAAGAGACCATTTACATTTTTTTTTGATTTTGCATTACTGAATTTTTAAGGAAGAAATTATGTGTTATAATAGTATTCTTGACTTTGAGAATTCTTAAAAGTTTCAGGAGGTATCCTTTGAGCGTGTAAGGATCTCCCGTAACAGGATTAGATTTATGTATTTCAAATTCACTGTGAATGAGGTTTCCTGGTGGTGGCCCATACAAACAGAGATGGCAGAACAAAATGAAGTATAAACTTATGCTGCAGTTGGAGGATCTAAGTTTATAATAATATGGAAGGAGAGAACAAGAGAGAGCAAAACATACAACAGCATTTATATTAATCTGTTCAGCAGCGCAGAGTTAAAACAACTGGAGACTTTAAGTAAGAAGTAAGAAAACACAGACACTCAAAAATCTAATGGTAGGATGGGAAGAGCAAGAGGAAGACACGGCACAAGCTGATACTGAGCCCCAGGGTGATGAGCGGTGATAGTCACTGCCCTGCCATGGCGCCTGTCTTGGATCAGTGTTATTACCATGTGCCTTATCTTAAGAAATAGGGCCTGGAATAGTCAAAGAGTGGATAAGGGGAAGTGTTTGTGGACTGGTGTCCCATCCTGGCTCTCTCTCTGGCTGTAATAGCTCTGCATACCCTTCAGAAAGTTCTTGTTATATTTTAACCTTACCAATAACGGGATTCTCCTGTAAACATATGTTTCATAACCACTTTTCCTTTTTAATGTTTTATGTTTCTTTAGTATTAAGTCTATCCCAAGATTAAAGGGAAGCTGCTGGAGTAAAAAAGCTTCACGTTTGCAGACTTCAACCGAACCAAAAAAAAAGAGAAGCTACGTTTTGGCAAATGACTGTGTGAAAAATATGCAGAATATGGGTTTGGTCCTCATTTAGTCTCTACCTCATGGGGTTTTACAAGTATTAAAGGGGATAAGTATATATATAATGCCAGGTACCTAGTAAGCTCTCAGTAAATGCTACCAATTGTAAAGGTTTCTATGGCCAATCTTGTGATGCAGATTATCTTACACACTTTCCTGTGTTTTCTTTCTAAACTGGTAATAGATACCATGGTACTCTCATTTATTTCTTCCTTAATTAAACCTAACTAAACTGGCTTTTAGAAGTGTATAAGACTTGTCTATTATGTCCCCTCCCAGAATTATCTATCTTGAAGTCATATAATGTGAGCCACAATTGAGTCATGTGTTTAATTTTAAATTTCCTAGTACCCTTACCAAAAAATCAAAAAGAAACAGGCAAAATTAATTCGAGTGATATCCTTTAGCCTGATGTTTCCAAAATATTATCAATTTCATTGATTTACATATAATCAATATGAAATTATTAGAACAAATGTACATTGCTTTTTAATTATTATTTTTAATTAACGCAATAATTATACATATTTAAGGGGTATAATGGTGTGATATTTCAATGACCATAATGACCAAATGAGGGTAATTAGCATATCCATCACCTCAAACATTTATCATTTCTTTGTGTTGGGTACATTCAAAATCCTCTCTTCTAGCTATTTGAAAATATATAATAAGTTATTGTTAACTGTAGTCACCCTACAGTGCTATAGAACACTGTAACTTATTGTTCCTATCTAGCTGTAATTTTGTATCTGTTAACCAACCTCCCTCTAGTAATGACTATTCCACTCTCTACTTCTATGAGATCAACTTTTTTAGGTTCCACATATAAGTGAGGACTTGTATTTATCTTTCTGTGCCTGGCTTATTTCACTTAACATAACATCCTCCAGGCTCACCAATGTTGCTGCAAATGACAGGATTTCATTCATTTTTATGGCTGAATAGTATTGCATTGTAAATATGAGGGTTATTCAAAATGTTTATTGAAAAATAGAATTAAAAGATAATGTGAATATGTCCATGAACTTTTTGAGGTGCCCTCATATGCATCATGTTTTCTTTATCCATTTATCAATTAGTTAATGGACACAGGGTGTTTCCATATCTTGGCTATTGTGAATGGTGCTGCAATTAATGGGGCGGTGGGGGGAAGATAGCTCTTCTGTATACTGATTTCATTTCCTTTGGATAAATACCAAGTAGTGGGATTGCTATATCATGTGGCAGTTCTATTTTTAGTTTTTTGAGTAACCTCCATACTGTGTTCCATAATGGTGGTACTAATTTAGGTTCCCACCAACACTGCATAAGAGTTCCTCTTTCTCTGCATCCTTGCCAGCATTTGTTGTTTTCTGTCTTTTTGATAATAGCCATTCTAATGGGAGTGAGGTGATATCTCACAGTGGTTTTGGGTTGCATTTCCCTGATGATTAGTTATGGTGAGCATTTTTTCATATATTTGGCCATTTGCATGTCTTTTGAGAAATGTCTATTCAGATCATTTGCCCACTTTTAAATTGGATTGTTTGTTTTGCTCTTGTGTTGTTTGAGTTCCTTGTGCATTCTGGACATTAATCCCTTGTTGGATGAATAGTTTGCAAAGAGTTTCTCCTATTCTGTAGGTTGTCTCTTTGTTGATTGTTTCCTTTGCTTTACAGAACTTTTTGGTTTGATATACCCCATTTGTCTATTTTTGCTTTTGTTGCCTGAGCTTCTGAGGTCTTATCCAAAAAATCTTTTCCCCCCTGTGTTTTCTTCTAGCAGTTTTATAGTTTCAGGGTCGTACATTTAAGTCTTTAATTCATTCTGAGTTGATTTTTGTGTGTGGTGAGATATAGGGGTCTACTTATGTACTTCTGTATATATGTATCCATATGCAGAAAATCTAGTGTGTATCTTATACTTACACACATCTCAGTTCAGACTAGCCACATTTCAAGCATTCAGTAGCCACATGTAACTCATAGTTACATATTGGACAGTGCAGATTTATATACAGAGAGAAGAAACTTTAAGGTAAGGGAAGTCATCTCTCATTAGGTATTTTCAATCATTTGCAAGTGGATGGGGTAATTTTTTTCATGGGTCTTAATAAGTAAGGAGAGTTCCAAAGATAGGACAAATGCTTTTATGTTGTTGTTGAAACAAACAAACAAAATGGTTTGTTTTTATTTTTAAATCACTACTACTAATAACTTACTCTTTTATGCAAAAGCCAAGTGTTGCTCAGAAACACCTGCCTCAAAATATCATCAATTCTATGGGTATTCAAAATTAACTTTTGTTTGGGATCGCATTAATTAGTCAATTCAGTCACAGCCATAATACAAATCTTGACTTTGATGATCCAATGAGATCATGCATACAAAAGTTTTCTGTGAGCTGTAAAGTACTATGTAACGCATATTAAGAATCAGAAATATTTTAATCACTAGAGAGTTCATTGGTGAGTGCACTTAAACTAAGATAATAATGCACATCCTTTCCTTTCTAAATGAACTTTCTCTTTACAAGTTATTCATGAAAATCAGGCAAATCCTTTTCTTTCTTAAACTCTTAGGTCTCAAGTTAATAAGTAAAAGAACAAACCCAGGTTGGGACTAATTGACAAAAGGGTCTCTTTAAAGCATTCCCCTTGCCTTTCCTTCTACCTCCCCAAACCCAATTATTTCAAACTTATGCAATAACCATATGATTATCTAATTTTTAGGAGTTAACTGTATTTTTTCAGTGCAGATAAAGAGCTAATTAGGTTTTTCTTTGATTTTTATGAAAGTTAGTAACTTGGGGGCCGGCCTGGTGGCGCACTGCTACAGTGCGCCGCTTGGGAGTGTGGTGGTGCTCCCGCTGAGGGTTCGGATCCCACGTACAGACCGGTTCCACGTACAGACCGGTTCCACGTACAGACTGGCTGAGCGAGGTGCGGGCGCAACACCGAGGGTTGTGATCCCGTTGCTGGTCCCGGTCCGGTACAGGCGCGACACTGAGGGTTGCGATCCATTGCCGGACACGAAAAAAGACAAAAAGGAAAAAAAAAAAAGAAAGAAAGTTAGTAACTTGGTAGACAACAGCGAACATAAGCCTGGGAGTGCTTAGAGCAATGGCAGCCAGAAGAGATAATGCAGAGGAGGTGACAGAAATGATAAATTAGAGCAAGGTCAATACCAATTTTATAGGTTGAATATAATTTTCAATGCCTGATGAGTATTGAAAACTGTTTATATAGGGCAGTGAAAATGAGGGGGTTGGTGACAACTATTTTAATTCATTTGAATGATAAGGGAATGAAGTGAGCATGAAGATCATGCCTATTTCTGGGAGAAGAATCTTTCCAGGCAGAGGAAACAGACAATGCAAAGACCTTGAGATAAGGTTTTTGTTATGGCTGGAGTAGAGATAAGCGGTAGGATATTAGGTCTGAGAGTTGGTCCGGGAGCCAGATCATGTAGGCAATAAGAACTTTAGATTTCTATTCTTAGTAAGATAGCATGGCAACAGAGGAGTTTTTGCCATTTATGGTAAAAACACTTAACATGAGATTTACACTCAACAAATTTTTGCCTGCATAATACGGTAATGTTGACTATAGGTACAATGTTGTACAAAATACCTCTAGAGCTTATTCACCTTGTTTGACTGAAACTTTATGCCTGTTGAATAGTAACTCCCAGTTTCCTACTCCTCCCAGTTCCTGGCAACCACCATTTCACTTTTTGATTCTATTAATTTGACTATTTCAGATACCTCATATATATAGTCATGCAGTATTTATCTTTCTGTTACTGGCTTATTTCAATTAACAGAATGTCCCTCAGGTTCATCCATGTTGTCACATATTGCAGAATTTCCTTATTTTTTTTAATGTATAATAATATATATAATATATACTATTACTAGTATATATACTAGTATATAATAGTAGATATAATATATACTATACTAATGTAGTATTCCCTTATGTGTATATGCCACATTTTCCTTATCCATTCATTGTCTGATAGACATTTAGGGTGTTTCTATATCTGGATTATTGTGAATAGTGCTGCATTGAACATAGGAATGCTCCTGTCTTTTTAAGATCCTGATTTCAATTAATTTGAATAATACCCAGAACTAGGATTGCTGGATCTTATGGTAGTTCTATTTTTAATTTATTTGAGGGATCTCCATACTGTTTTCCACAATGGCTGAACCAGTTTGCATTTCCATCAACAGTGTGTCAGGGTTCCTTTGTCTCCACATCCTTGCCAACATTCCTTTTTTTTTTTTTTTTTATAATCGCCATCCTGACAGGTGTGAGATGATATCTCATTGTGGTGTTTATTTGCATTTCTCTGCATGCTTTCTTTCAAGGAATGTTCAAATCCTTACCCATTTTTAATCAGGTTGTGAGTTTTTTACTATTGACTTCTTATAAATTTTGGATATTAATCCCTGATCAGATACATGGTTTGCAAATATTTTTCCCCATTCTGTTAAGTTGCCTTTTCATTTCGTTGTGCAGAAGCATTTTGTTTGATGTAGTCCCACTAGTTTATTTTTGTCTTTGTTGCCTGTGAATCCGTGAAATCATTGCTAAACAATGTCAAAAAGTTTTCCCCTATGTCTTCTTCTAGGAGCCATGAAGGCCACAAATAGCCAAATCAATCATGAGAAAGAAGAAGAAAGCTGGAGGCATCACATTTCCTGATTTAAAACTATATTACAAAGCTATAGTAACCAAAACAGTATGGTGCTGGCATAAAGACAAACATATAGACCAATGGAACACAATAGAGGGCCCAATAATAAATCAATACATATATTGTCAACTGATCATTTACAACAATGCCAACTATACTCAATGAGAAAGACTAATTTCTTCAACAAATGGAAAAAACTGAAAATCTACAGGCAAAATTATAAAACTGGATCCTTATCTTACAGCACACATAAAAATCAACTCAAAATGGGTGAAAGACTTAAATGTAAGACCCAATACTATAAAACAACATAGGGTTTTTTTTTTTTTTTCTGGCCGGTAAGGGGATTGCAACCCTTGGCATGGTGTTGCCTGTGCCATGCTCAGCCAGTGAGTGCACCAGCCATCCCTATATAGGATCCGAACCCACGGCCTCAGCACTACCAGTGCTGCACTCTCCTGAGTGAGCCATGGGGCCAGCCCCAACATAGAGTTTTGAGTTGGGAAGTTACATGACCTAAAATACATTTTTTTAATAAGGAAAATTTAATTTACAACTTCAGAATTTTGAAATAATCCCTTTGGTTAGGGGATAAAGACAAAAAAACATACAATGCAAATAGACTTTTAAGTAATCCTGTGAAGAGAGAGTGGTGGCTCAGACCAGGGATGTAGAGATAAATGTGATGAGCTGTGGTTGGATGCTGGATATATCTTAAGGTAGAGCCAACATAATTTAATGATGGACATACAGATGCTCCTCTGCTTACAATTGGGTTACATCCCAACAAACCCATGTAAGTTGAAAATATGGCAAGCCAAAAATGCATTTAATTCACCTAACCTAACAAACATCATAGCTTAGCCTCGCCTACCTTAAGCATGCTCAGAACATTTACCTTAGCCTACAGTTGGGCAAAATAATCTAATACAAAGCCTGTTTTATACTTAAGTGTTGAATAGCTCATGTAATTTACTGAATAGTGTATTGAAAGCAAAAAAACAATGGATGTACTCAAAATATGGTTTCTATTGAATTCATATTGTTTTCACACCATCATAAATTCAACAAATCATAAGTCGTGTCATCCTTAAGTTGAGATCATCTGTATGTAAGAGAAAAAATCAAGGCTGATTCCCTGTTTGTTAACCTGAGCAGTTGAAAGAAAGAAACTTCCATTTACTGAGATAAAGAAGTGTATTAGTCCATTTTGTGTTGCTATAACAGAAATACCTAAGATTGGATAATTTATAAAGATCAGAGGTTTATTTGGCTTAGTATTCTGGGACAGCTGCATCTGGCACGGGCCTCAGGCTGCTTCTACTCATGGTGGAAAGTGGCAAATAGCCAGCGGGTACAAACAGATCACATGGTGAGAGGAAGCAAGAGAGAGAGAGGAGGTGCCAGGGTCTTTTAAACAACCAGCTCTCATGGGAACTAATAGAGTGAGAACTCACTCATTAATCCCCCCACCTAGGGAGAGGACTAATCCATTCATGAGGGATCTGACCCCGTGACCCGAACTGCCACAATGGAGATCAGATTTTCATGAGTTTTGGGAAGACAATACCTCCAAACTCCGTCAAGAAGATTGGTGAGAAAACATGTTTGCAGGGAGGTGAGGAATTAAGTTTTGGATGTACCACAAAACCTTTGAACTGAGTGAGTCTGCTAAAACAATGATTTTTTTCAATAAATATACTGGAAAATTTGGGGCTAGTCATGTCATGAATTCATGAGAGACCTAATAAAACAGTTAAGTAGCCTACCTAACAGTAGGCTATTAGATGTTTAGTCATTAAGTAGTTAAATAATTAAATAATTAACTACTTTAGTAATTAACCACTTTACTTAAGTAATTAAATGCTTGACTACTATTTTTTCGGTTTTATTTGTATTTATTTTTGCAGGTTACAGTGTGTTGTTTCAATACATGCACATACTGCACAATGAATCACAGTAGATAGCATAGTTTTGTACCAGTTAATCCACCCCTTCTCCTCCCTTAAGTCCTCCTTCCCTTCCAGTCTCTGGTAACCAGTACTCTACTCTCCACTTAACTATTTAAGTAACTATGTGGGGCTCCTGTGGGACAGGGGGAGGGTGCACAAAGTACTAAAGTAGTAATTAAGTAGCTAAGTACAGCAAACCCTTGAACAACACAGGTTTGAATTATGCAGAACACTTATACTTGGATTTTTTTCAATAAATGCATTAAAAAATACATGACATACCTAACCAGTTACTTAACCTATGTAACAGTAGGCTATTAGTAGCCTAGTAATATAAAGTGTTTACTACTTAACTATGACTTAAGAAACAATGCTTCCACCCCCACTCCCACCTTTCCTGGGCCTAGGCAGCAGTGAAGCGTGGCCACAACCAAAGTTATACTATGTGTTTTCGACAGCGTGAGGGTTGGTGCCCTTAACCCCAGCATTATTGAAGAATCAACTGCATTAAATTTGAAATACCCTTTGGATGTCCAACTATACCTGTTGGAGGGTAGTCAAATACATATTATTTATATGAATCCAGCAATTAGGAAAAGGTTGTGTATTTAGAAATGTAGTTTTGGGTGTCATCAGCCTACATATGTGTAACTGTTGACTGAGCAAACCTCAAAATTTGCCTAAAGCTATTATTCATGGATTAATTTGGTTAACATTTATGAGAACATGTGCTATGTTCTAAAAGATTAACAATAATAAATCAGAAATTTTCCTATAATCAAATTCCTTTTTTTATTTTAACTAAGTTAATTATTTTTTTATTGGTTATGAATATTTGTGGGGTACAGAGAAAATTGTCACCACTTGTGCCTAAGATGTGATGGCCAGATCCATACTGGCAGCACGCCCATTACCACAAATTGTGATTATACCGCTTGTCCTCCACCCAATTATCCCCCCAATTATCCTCGAGCCCCCTCCCCATCCCCCTTTCCCCATTCCACTTTGTGTCCCTAGGTATGTTTTCTCCGTCTGCAAGTCCAGCACACCACTGTGGTCTTTCTTTCCTTCCTTTTTATTCTCTTAACTCCCACTTACCAGTGAGTACATGTGGTATTTATCCCTCTATGCTTATTTCACTCAACATAAGTTTCTCCAAGCTCATCCATGTTGTTGCAAATGGGAGAATTTCATTCTTTTTTATGGTAGAGTAGTATTCCATGGTGTATATATACCACATTTTCCTTATCCAATCATCCATCGATGGACATTTAGCTGTATAAATATATGTTTATATAGCAAACACCTTTTCTTTGCTAATTAAAATAAAGATGCTTGTTAGATCAGTGAGACAAACACAGTGAAAGACTCCAAGCCAAACGTTTACCAAGCGAGAGAGTTTACTCCAGCCAACCTGGAGGGAAACTGGAAGATCAGTGTTCCACCCTTGTACAGACTAGCAGAGGCTTTATAGGGTTTGTCTGGAAGGGGGTTGGGCAACTATTCTGAGCACTCCAGCATTCCGTAATGGCTTTGCATTTTTATTATTATTATTATTTTTTGCTTCATACAAGATGTTTTTGTTGGAATGCACCAGCCTTAGAGAAAGGGAGGAGGTAAGGAAACAGGTGAGTTGTACCAGACACCCTTATTAGAATGTACTGACCTTGAGGGAAAGGGAGGGGCCCGGGGGCCAGTGTGAGGGAGCAGCAGATGCTCTTATGTTAAGCTGACTGTGAGGTCTAATAATGATCTTCTTAAATTTTGAAAATATAGCCAGTTTTTTTGTATGTAATACACTGCCATTTTAAAAAGGAATATGTAATATGATTTTAGTCCTCTAGTACATTTCTTTCAGACTTCTTTACATCTCTAGCACTGAGTTCTTTCGTTAGTTAAATATTTTATAGGTCTTTAAAGTGTGTATAGTACTGCACCAACTACCTCAGTAATTGCTTTAAAGTACCTAAGTTTAGGTTCAAAAGACTTGAAAACATTTATTATAAATCTAATAGTGTTACTCAGTATGGAATGAGTTTCTTTTTCATACAGTGATCCAATAATTACTTCTTTCTTTCATGAATAGTTACCTAAATCATCTCTAGTCCATCCATTCTTCTAAACTGTTTTTTGTATCAAATCACACAATTAGAAATATTGTTATCCATATACTATACATATTTATATATTTGCCTTCTTGTAACAGGTATTTTGGGTTTTTTGAACTTTAGCGTTACACCTTTGGCTTACATTAAGTGACTTTTTATGTTGCTGCTGCTATGAAAACTAGACATTCCTGCCTTTCTCTTTTTCATTCAATAAATATCTACTGAGAGCCTACTAGGCATTAGGGCTATTTATTTCTTATAGTGATATATATTTATAATATGCATTTATTTCAATCTAATTGTTATGAGATTTTTTTTTTCATTATCACATAATGTTTTCATAATTTGTTGTTCCAATACAGATATGTTTCTCTAAGAAATTGATGTATTTTAACTTATAATGATTATAAATATAGAAATTGATTATGCATTCCTCTTTTGTGATACTAGAAATCACAATTTATAATACAACTCTGTTGACCATAAAGAATCTTATGATGTGGTATTTGTAGATTCCCTCATTTTGACTATACCTTATTTTCATTTTATTCTTAATTCTTAATTTTTTGTAGTCTGTTGGTTTTAGGTATAACTGCTAATCAATTCAAGTCTATTTTAAAATGAACTGTATAAGTATGTATAAGTGTACTTCAAAAAGTTCATGGAAATATTTGTATTATCTTTTAATTCCATTTTCCACAAATTTTTTGAAGTACTTCATATATACATATATGAAATACATATGCATATTTGTGGGTGAGTATAATTTATCTATACGTATGTATGTAAGTATGTATGTATCTACCTATAGAGAATAAATTGTATTAGTGTCAAAATGTTTGCTGCCTTTCTCTATCTGATTCTTCTCTACCAGGTTATTCTTGAAGGAAGATAATATTCTCAGCACCACTGATATCAGACTTGTTCATGTGATTGACTTGGCCAATGAAGTGTGACATATGCGACCTATGCCACTTACACTTACATATTTGTATATGTAAATATATATCTACCTCTCTCTATATATATCTATATCATTTATCTATGCATGGGTGAATTGATTTCTCTTTACATATAAAAGTATCTAAACATAGTGTCTTTAGAAATTATCACATTTTCATTATAATTTTGTCTATTTAAGAATAAATTTATAAATGTTAGCCAAGGGTTAGATATATCATCATTAGTAACTCCAACAATACTTGCAGAAGCCAGTAAATTATATTGTAGATATGGCTAATATGGCCACTGGTCACTTGGGGCTATTTAACTAATTAAAAACTTAGTTATTTGATCTAGCCACATTTTGAGCATTCAGTAGCCATGTGTGGCTAGTGGCTAGTGTAGCAGACAGCACGGATATAGAACATTTCTATTATCACAGAAAGTCCTATTGGAAAGCTTTATTATGGAATAAAAAATGTCCTTTTGACCTAAAGTAGAGCTATTTTTGAGTTTCTACTTTTCTTTTCTGAAATAAGGTGGTGACCATTTTTTTTTATTATGGTAATAATTTACTATTATTTTTGCCATGAAAAAATCACATATTGGCAGAAATGCTTTAAAATGAGAAAATATCTAAATTGAGAAGTCATTATATGTTGTCTATTTATCAAGATTAATTGCTGTAGAATTTTCTATTAGGATATAAATAATTGGACTGCAGAGTAGGCACAATTTGTAGTTCAAAGTGACATTACTGCTTCCTCATAAAAGTTAAGCAATGAACCACTCTGATGAAACTCATGTTTGGAATTAATTTGACTAGCATATTAAAATGCTAGAAAATATACTATCACTCTAGGCTTTATTTCTTCATCTAAATAAAGTTGCTGTCATATAAGTAGTTAATTCTTAACTACTAATTCTTAGTGAAAAATACTAGATAATGCAGTTGAGTGACAGGAAGAAACCAAAAGCTTCATTTAAAAGTGCCAGAATGCTTTCTGAAATGTTTTGTATATTGATCATTCTCATCTCTTTATTTTTATTATCATCTTGTCAAAAGTAGCCATTAGAGGCTATGGGCATACAGCCACCTTGAATAAAATTGAATTTGGTCATGGAAGCATTCTTTTGGAGACTATCGTACAATAGTTTTCATCTTTTGTGCTGCTGCAAAAGTGAAATTGATTAGTGCTAACCTTAGGTATAGTAAAATTTGTCCATGATTTTATAGTTGCACCTGTGGCATTTATTTACAAGTTAATGAGCTGTTTGCGTGCTACCTTTTTTTTAACCTACAGCAGCTCTGTGCAGTTGTAAAGTCATGCAAATGAGTACTGGCTTGCACAGTGATATTTTTACGCGTAGATTTTTAGAAAAAGTTGAGCAGTGTTGAAGTAAAATTCCTAATTTTTTAAAAAGAATGACAATAAAGCTTGCTTTTTTTTTTCAAAGGAAGATTTATTTAATGACACACTTTGGTTACATACCATGATCCTTTTCTGTACTTGGATAGCTTAATGTTGAATATTGATTGCTAAAGGATGATGTGTAGATAAAAAGTTGCTATCTTCTGCTATTACTTTAATTGTGGAAAATGTTTGTGCAACATACAATTAAAAGTTATAGTTAGTTGATATTAAACTAAAAAAAAAATTTTTAAATGATGTCTTGATGTGCCAAATGGTTACTTCAAGCATTTTGTAGGATGATGGAAAAAAATGTACATTTTGGATCAAAATGTGAAATGTAAAATATTTAATTGGAAGCCTCACATTTCTTATTCATTGACTTCTCTTTTGCTGTTTCAGCAGAAATCTAAAACTTGCTTAGACTGGGAAGCCAAACTAGCCAGTCCCATATAACTTAATTAGAAAAGTATTTAAGTATTTTTTATTTGGGGATTCAATGCTTATTATCATGGGCTGTAACCTCAAATTGTGTCACCTGAATCTAATTGGTGATGATGCTGATGCGAGATATAGTGTTGGAGCATTATATGTCTGTGGAACACAGGTGTTCTGTAGAATTTGACGGTTTTAGAGAAAAGATTCCTTGCATACTAACAGACCAAGATATTTCTTTTGAAAATGTATTACCAAAATAATAAGCTGTCATATAGATTTTTAAGGATGTCTTCCCAAAAGAATGGATGCAATAGAGTTTTAAGATAATCCTTCACATGACTCCTTGGGAAAATTTTCCCATGAGTTGCAATGATTTCTAGAAACACAATCCTACACATGTTTTATTATGAATATTATGAGTATCTCCCAAGCTAGTTATCAACTGATAGCTTATGAACAACCCACTAATTTGAACAGATGCCGCCATTTACCATTCTTTTCTCCTGTATTTTTATTGTCTTCACTGCTGTCCCTCCCAAATCCTTTTGTGTTCCGAATGCCCAGAATGCATGGCTGTCTCCCTTTGTCCTGAAATAATCCCCCCAGTTTTAAAACCTCCATCCCAAGCCCCTGATTTATTTTCTGATGCTTTTAAGGCAACTCCTTAACGATTATTGGTCTCGATCTAGGCACATGATCTACATTTGCTTAATGAGACTGAATGGAGGAAATTATATTCCTTTATCAAGGGAGAGGTTTCTCTGTCTTTGAGTGGATACAAACTAAGACGCATTTTGTTGAGTTGCTGCTGGTAGCTACTTTGTCACCATGAGAGGAATTGGTAAGTGGACAAAATTGACATGCTAGGAATGGCAGAGTGAAGACATATCAAGAATCTGGGCCCATAATGGTATCACTGTGCCACAGTATCCTGAATTGCAACATCATACTCATTTCACCATAGAAATTACGAACTAAATATCAATTTGTTTGAAAATCTTATTTGTATTAAAGTTCAGTGACATTGGGCCGGCCCGGTGGCGCACTGCTCCCGCCGAGGGTTCGGATCCCACATACAGACCGGCCGCTCACTGGCTGAGCGAGGAGGTGCGGGAGCAACACCGAGGGTTGCGATCCCGTTGCCGGTCCCGGTCTGGTACGGGCGCGCGACGACGCTGAGGGTTGTGATCCGTTGCCGGTCACGAAAAAAGACAAAAAAAAAGGGGAAAAAAAAAAAAAAAGTTCAGTGACATTAAAGCAACTGTTGTGAAAGAGTCCGGAAGCCTAGACATGTAGCTGAGAGTGCATTTGTAGAAAAATTCTCCAAAGCTTTTTACCTTTTGTAAAGTGACAACTTCTTGTACAATCTATGCTATGTAAAGAATTTAAATAACGTGAAGTAAATATTAAGCAGCTTAATTTTAAAGCCATTTTATTGATATATAATTGATATGCAAAAAGATGTACATATTAAAATATACAACTCAAGTTTGGGGATAAGTATATAGCCATGAAAAAATTACCACCACCAAGGCCATAGACATCCATCACCTCCCAAAGTTTCCTCCCACTCGTTTATTATTATTATTATTATTATTATTTATTATTACTTGTGGTAAGAACACTTACTATAAGATCTCTCCTCTTAGAAAATTTTAACTATACAATATTTATTAGCTACAGGCACTATGGTGACCGTATGCCTCCAGAACTTATCTTACAAAATGAAACTATGTACCCTTTAACCATCACCTCCTCACTTCTCCTGCCTGCTCACACCTGGAAATCACCATTCTACTCTTTGTTTTTATTAGTTTGACTATTTTATATTCCACATGTAAGTGAGATCATATAATATTTCTTTTTCTGTTTGGCTTATTTCACTTAGCATAATGTCCTCCAGGTTCATCCATGTCAAATGCAGGATTTCCTTCTTCTTTAAAGCTGAATAATATTCCATTATATGTACATACCACATTTTCTTTATCCATTCATCTGCTGATGAGCATTTAGATTGTCTCCATGTCTTAGTTATTGTGAATAATGGGGCAATAAACATGGGAGTTCAGGTATCTATCTCTTCAAGATCTTGATTTCAATTACTTTGGATCATATATTAGCTCTATTTTTAATTTTTTGAGTAATCTCCATAATGTTTTCTGTAGCAGCTGCACCATTTTGCATTCATCAATGGTGTACCAGGGCTCTCTTTTCTCCACATCCTTGTCAACCCTTGCTATCTTTTGTTTTCTTGATAATAGCCATCCTGACAGGTATGAGATGGTATCTCCTGGTTTTGACTTGTGTTTCCCTGATGACTAATAATGTTGAGCATTTTTTTCAATATACCTATTGGCCATTCATATGTTTTCTTTTGAGAAATCTCTGTTCAGGTCCTTCATTCATTTTTTTACTTAGGTTATTATTATTATTATTCCATTGATTTGTGGGAGTTCTTTGTCAGTTTCAGATATTAATCTGTTAGGAGACATATGGTTTGCAAAATTTTCTCCCATTCTGTAGGCACCCTTTTGCTTTTGTTGATTGTTTTATTTGCTGTGCAGAAGCTTTTTAGTTTGATGTAGTTCCACTTCTTTATTTTTGCTTTTGTTGCCATTTTCTGTGTGTTACATCCAAAAAAATCATTGTTACCATCAGTGTCAAAAAATTTACCCCTATGTTTTCTTCTAAGGAGTTTTATAGTTTCAGATCTTATGTTTAAGTCTTTAATCCATTTTGAATTGATTTTTGTATGTGGTGCAAGATATGGCTCAATTTCATTCTTTTACATGTAGATGCCAGCACCATTTATTAAAGAGACTATCCTTTCACCGTCTAGTATTTTTGGCAACTTTATCAAAAGTCTTTTTAAAATATATGCATGGGTTTGTTTCTGGGCTCTTTATTCTGTTCCATCATCTATATGCCATTTTTGTAATGCCAATACCATACTATTTTGATTACCATAGCATTTAAATGTAGCTCAAAATAAAAAATGTGATGTCTTCAATTTTGTTTATCTTTCTCAAGATTGATGTGGGTACTCAGGGTCTTTTGTAGTTTTGTATGAATTTTAGGACTGTTTTTATCTATTTGTGTGAAAAATGCCATTAGAATTTTGGTGGGAATTCCACTGAATCTGTATATTGTTCTGTGTAGTGTGGACATTTTAACATTAATGCTTGACCATGAACATTAATGCTTGACCATGTCAATGCTTGACAATCCATGAACACAGATATCTTTCCATTTATTTGTGTCTTCATCAATTTCTTTTAATTATGTTGTATAGTTTTCAATATACATATCTTTCACATTCTTGTTTTATTTCTAAGTATTTTATTCTTTTTGATCTACTGTAACTAGGATTGTTTTCTTAATTTATTTTTCAGTTTGCTTATTGTTAGTATATGCAAATGCAACTCATTTTTGTATATTGATTTTGTATCCTGCAACTTTACTGAATCTTTTCACTGGTTTTAATAATTTTTTGGTGGTCTCTTAAGGGTTTTCTATATAGAAGATCATGTCATACACAAACCGAGACAATTTTACTTCTTTCTTTTTGATTTGGATGACATATATGTTTATTTTTTTCTTGCCTAACTGCTCTGGCTAGGACTTCCAGTACTATGTTAAATAGAAGTGCCGAGAGTGGGCATCTTTGTCTTGTTCCTGATATTAGAAGAAAAGCTTTCAGCTTTTCAACCTTGAGTATGATGTTAGCTGTGGGCTTGTCATATATTGTCTATATTATTTTGAGGTATATTCCTTCTACATTTAATTTGCTGAGAGTTTTTATCATGAAGAGATATTGAATTTTGTCAAATGCTTTTTCTGCATCTATTGAGATGATCATGTAATTTTTATTCTTGATTTTGTTAATGTGATGTATTTATTGATAGGCATATGTTGAACCATCCTTGCATCCCAGGGATACTTCCTACATGATTACGGCACATGATCCTTTTGATATGCTGTTGAAATTGGTTAGCAAGTGTTTTGTAGAGAATTTTGCATTTATGCTATTCAAGAATATTGTAATTTCCTTTACTTATAGTATACTTGTCTGGCTTTGGTATCGGGATAACACTGGCCTCATAAAATAAATTATAAAGTGTTCCATCCTCTTTTAATTTTTTGGACGAGTTTGATAAGGATTGGTGTTAATTTTTGTTTAAATATTCAGTAGAATTCAATAGTGAAGCCATTAGGTCCTGAGCTTTTCTTTTTCAGAAGTTTTCAATTACCAGTTCAATTTCCTTACTCATTTTTGTTCAGTTCAAATTTTCAATTTTATTCATGATTTAGTCTTGTAGGTTGCATGTTTCTAGGAATGCATTCATTTCTTTTAGGTTATCCAATTTGTTGGTGTATAATTGTTCATCATAGTCCATTATGATCCTTTGTATTTCTGTAGTATCAATTGTAACGTCCTCTCTTTCATTTATGTTTTTACTTATTTGAGTTTTCATTATTTTCTCAGTTAATCTAACTAAAGTTTTGTTAATTTTGTTTATCTTTTTAATAGAAACAACTGTTAGTTTTACTGATCTTTTCTATTGTTTTTCTAGTCTTTATTTCATCTATTTATGCTCCAATTCATTTCTATCCCTTTGCTAACTTTGGGTTTAGTTTTCTTCTTTTTCTAGTTCCTTGAGGTGCAAAGTTAGGTTGTATACTTGAAATCTTTTTTTTCTTAATGTTGGTATTTATTGTTATAAACTTTCCTCTTAGAACCGCTTTCGCTAAATGCCATAAGTTTGGATATATTGTGTTTCCATTTTTGTTTGTCTCAATATGCTTTTTTATATGCCTTTTGATTTGTTTAACCCATTTATTGTTCAAAAGTGTTTTGTTTAATTTTCCTCCTGTTTCTAGTTTTAGGTCATTGTGGTTGAAAAAGACACTTGATATTATTTCAGTCTTCTGAAATTTTTTACACTCATTTTGTGGCCTAATATATGGTCTAGCCTAGAGAATATTACTGTGTGTTTAAGAAGAATATATATTCTGCTGTTAGATGAAATGTTCTGTGTACGTCTGTTAGGTCCATTTGGTCTATAGTACTGTTTCAGTTGACTATTTCCTTATTGATTTTTCTGTCTGGATTACTAATCCATTGGTGAAAGTGTATTATTGAAGTCCCCTACTACTGTTGTATCACTGCCTATTTCTCTTTTGGTCTTGCTAATATTTGCTTTATATATTTTGGTGCTCTGATGTTGGATGCATATATTTTTACAATTATTGTAGCTTCTTGATGAATTGAACCCCTTTATCATTATATAATGACATTCTTTGTCTTTAATGACAGTTTTTGACTTAAATTCTATTTTTCTCTTTTGATTACTGCTTGCTTGGAATATTTTTTCTCCATATCTTTACTTTCGTCCTTAAAGCCAAAGTGAGTTTTTGTTCCTTTTTTCTGCTCTTCCCATCTCCTTTGTGATTTGATTTTTTTTATAGTGGTATGCTTTGATTTCTTTCTTTCTTTCTCTTTTGTGTATCCACTACAGTTTTTTTTCTTGTGATTGCTAGGAAGCTTGCATAAAACATCTTATAGTTATAGCAATCTATTGTAAGCTGAAAACAATTAACTTCTATCACATACTAAAACTCTACATTTTACTTCTTCACCAAACACATTTTATATTATCAATGTCACTTTTTACATCTTTTATAGTGTGTTTCCATTAACAAATTATTATAGCAATAGTTATTTTTAATGCTTTGTCTTTTAACTTTTATCTGAGAGCTAAAAGTGATTTGTGCACCTCCACTGTAGTATTAGAATATTCTGGATTTGACTATACCCTTATGTGGAATATACTACAAAGCATATGTACACCACAGGGCCTGGCTTTCCAAAGCCTTGCAGTTTCAAATATTGACCTAGTGGAGGACTGGAAATTTTCCTCAGGCTATAAGTCTCTGGTGAAAGATAAAGATTTGTGGCACAGCAAGGTTGCTGGATCAAGGACAGACTAGTTACTGATTGTTATGTAAAGATACTGAGAAATTGCTGTAATATCACTTAATTGTCTAGTGGAATGTCATCTGACTCATTTCACTGAAAGTTACCAGCCTATATTGTAAACTATAACCCCACCTATGTTCTCTTCCTGTAACTTCCTGGTCTGGAAAATAAATGCAGGAAGTGAACCCCAATTTGGGGTTAATTTCCTGAGGAAGGGATACCTCTTGCTTGAGGGTTCCCAAGGGAAGTTAACCACTTCAGGGCCTCTCACTGCTCAGAAGAGGTGGGCTTTGAGTAATCCTTTGCATCTCTGTCACCCAGAGGAAGTGGGGTGACAAATCTGTGGGGGGCAAAGCAACATCCTTACCTTTACCAGTGAGTTTTATACTTTAATGTTTTCATGCTGCTAATTAGTATTCTTGTATTTCAACTTGAGTACTTCCCTTTAGCATTTCTTGTAAGACAGGTCTAGTAGTGATCAACTTTCTCAGCTTTTGTTTGTCTAGGAAAGACTTTATTTTTCTTTTATTTCTGAAGAACAGTTTTGTCCAGTAAAGTATCCTTTCCTGACAATTTTTATCTTTCAGCACTTTGAATATATCATCCCACTCTTTCCAGATCTATAAGGTTTCTGCTAAGAAATCCACTGATAGTCATATAAGGATTTTCTTATATATCATGAGTCAATTTTCTCTTGCTTAAGTAGCTTCTTTATTATATTTTAACTTTTCCATAAACCTTAACCATTAACTTAAAATTGCATCAGTAATTTTTCAGTCAATCTCAGAACAAGCAGATTTTTTCTGTCTCAAATCAAATAAAAAGATATTGTTTGACTATGTTTTGTTATAGGAATCCAAATACATATGGAACATTATGCTCTTACATTAATGATGCATTGCATCCTGGGTTATAATTTGTGATCAGGCATGAATGAAACCGTGCCTATAACTAATGAGTTTGTGTTTTCTTTTTCACACTGACCACCATACAAAATATTATAAGAGGTACATATAAAAATAAATAAGCAAAATTAGTGACTGAAATGCATATACAAAGGGACACTTTTCTTGTAGGCCAAAGCTACGAAAAATAAAACCATGCCTTATTCATAGAATAATATATAAATCATACTATTTCCTTGTTTTTCTCCCACTTGAAAGAAATTATTTTTTTCAATTAAAGATCAACAGAATATTTTATTAATTAGAAAAAGTTCACCAGTAATTTTTCTTGCCCCTGCAAGGAGATCTTTCTTATTACAATCCAGGTCCAGTATAGTAAGTTAACTGAAACCTGGCCAGAAGAATGGTAATACTTCTATAATAACAATGATTATAATAAAGCTATTGATACTTACTTTGTTCAAATATTTCTGATAAGCATTTCTAAGTGACCTAGGATACTGTGCACCCATTCTGTACAGAAATGAGCAGAGGTTAGAAATCTCTTAATTAATGCCCCAGAAAAGATCAAGAAAATTGTCTTTTTATTAATACCTTGTTCTACTCAAAACTCCAAATCCATTCTTATAATCTGTAAAGCTCTTGACATGGTGTTATTGTGGTCAATGGAACTAGCAACAATTCTCCATGATGTATTATGCTTGAATAAACTTTCACTTCAGCTATATGTCTAGGAGATAAGGCCAATTTTATGGCTTAAACTTCATCTTCAATCTAGCAAGGCCCAGAAACATTTAACCCTATGGCCCAGTAATGCTTCGTCAGGGTCTTATAGAATAAGATTACTTAATTGGAGTCTTAACCCCATTTCACAAATTCTCTAAACTCTCTCGGCCCTGTTATGACATCTATTGCAGAATGACCTGTAAGTTTACTGCTCCATTAGGGATGCCACATCCTATGAAGGTATATGGCACATATAGCAAGAATCCTCAGGGAGAACTGAAAATGTGATAGAGCATTTCTATGAATATGGATCATATTTTTCTATTTCAAATCTTCCTTCAAAGTAAGCTGCTGATGTGAAATACCTTGTATCTGGTGTCGTAAAGATTTCTCTTCCCCATTGACTTGGCACAGACAGCATCAATCCTGGAGTTTGAATAAATATTGAGTTCACTTGCTTTGCTTACAGTCAGTTTATAATCACCACATATCTTTATGTTCTCATCAGATTTAAACAGTAGATACTAAAGAATTTACCAACGCTGTGAGGGGCATTGACTGAATAATCATGAGCATTTACAGATAAAGAAAGAATAGGTTTTACCTTACAGAGAGCTCCAGATTCAAGAACCATAATATCCTCAGGGCTGGATCAGGTTTTATTATGAGGAGATTTTTGCCAAAGGCAATATTCTGGCATTTGAAATCGTTATAGAGGCCATACTCAAAGAATCATGGAATGTTAAACCGAATGAGACATTAGAGTTCATCTTATCCTGCTCCTTCATTTACAGATATACTCTTACCTCCTGAAACATAGTCTAGCCTAATAACAGAAAAAGTTCAGAGTGGAACTGAGAATAGACACAAATCTTCTGGCTTTCAATCCAGGGCTGCTTTCACAGTAAAATAATTTGAGTATAAATATCAAATTGTAATTTAGTAAAGCACCTAAATAGTACATAAAAATATTATCATAGGTGAATATGGAAACTGAGTTTCTGAGAAATTGTGACTTCTCCAAAATTATGTAGTAGTGGTATCAGAACTGAGATTAAAAGCTTTGTTTTTTGATTCCCATTTTTCCTGCGGTACCCATGACACATCTTTTTGGCCATCAGATCTTGATTATGTGTGTTGGTAAAGCAGTCTCTTCAAGTGAATAACCCAAATAGATGTAATCCACCCAACAGAGGCAAGGCCATAGTCCTAATAGCAACAGATCCTGCCATCCATTAGCCCCAATTCAGCGGCGTTGCTAGTTGTAGAAAGCACTGGCAGAAAAACTGAGTCTTTTCTTGTATATGCTGTCTTCATCCATAACATGTGGCATTTTTTTGAGGTTGTTTTCAGTTTAAACAGTTATGACTTCCCTGGAAGTTTATTCTTGTTATTCTTTTCTTCATTTACAGCTACCTTGCTTTCTGTGCAAGTGTGTAAGTTTGTGTGTGTATAGTGGTGGTGGTGGGGAGTCGGAAGACACACATAATAAAGAAAAGATGAACATTTCTTGTGTTCTACTAGTATCCTTTGGCAGGAGTGTGAAGAATATTTAGTGTGAATTATGACTACTATCCTCTTTGATACTGACAATAATATATCTCAATATAATTGTAAAATAACTTTATCATAACAGTAGTTTTTTGTGCAGAAATGCATAGCATAGGAAAAGATTTTGAAGAAAAGATTTTGAAAAAAAGATAAACAAACATGAACATAAACTTCCCTGTAATTCAATAGTTACTTTAATAATTTGTATGAATCTCCTTGCAGTTTCTTTACCCCTGCTCAATCTGATTTGTAATCAGCTCTTTTCAACTAATTTAATATAAAGCCAAAATTTTCTATGCATAGTATTGTATTTTATAGATATACTGTAATTTATATAATCAATCTTGTGTTGTTAGTCATTTATTCTTTCTAATTTTTAATATTGAAAACAATATTTTAATATACAGTGACCCCTTGTTAAATCTTTTAGCACATCTCGGACCTATTACTTAATATAAATAGCTAGAATTGGCATTTTTAGATCATATTACCAAATTTGTGATTGAATAATCTAATCTCAGTTGAATAAAATTTTAAGGATACTATTAATCAAATATTTCTTGTACACTTTTTTTGTGCAAAGCAGTGTGCTAGGTACTAGAAGAGTATAATGGAGAACAATGCCTATGTGGCAGATCGCAAGTTACTTTCTAATTGTTCTTCTTTACCTCCTCCTTAGTAATATAGAATCCTTTATTTTTAGGGTATGGCTTCCAGTATAAACACTGTCTTTCCAGCATCCCTTGCAGCTAGGTTGGTTATGGGACAAAGTTATGGCCAATGAGACACAAGCATGAAATGATATATGTAAATTCTAGTGTCTTTAAAGGGAGATGAAGGGCTGGTCACTGGAGTAACTGTGATGGCTGGAGCTTCAGCAGCCATATTGACCATGAGAAGAAAGCAATATTTTAAATCTGTTAGATCAGAGAGAGAGACAGAGAATGTGAGCCTGTGTTCCTGACACTGTGCAATTCAAACTAACCCTGTACAGCCTACTTTATTGTTCTTTTTTGTTAAAGAGAAAGAAAATCTCTTCATTGTGCCACTATTATTTTGGGTTTTCTTTAACATGTAGCCCAACCTTAATGGTATTTAATAGATAGTTATTCCTTGGAAGGAGAGCAAAATAAAATAAATACTTGGGAAGAAATAGAGAAATAACTGGATATAAACTGAATTTGAAACATATATTTTCAATGTTCTAAATACACATATTAATATCAGGCATTTTATGCTTCTAAATCTTATTTTAGTGGTATGAACAAACTTTGAATAGTCCACTCATGTTTACAAATATAGGGGAATAGGCCTAGACAATAAGTTAAACAATTTTCCCTTTAAGTAAACATAATTTATTAAATTCTTTACTTCAAAGCAGAGTTCAGAGGTATGATTCTTAACAACTACATCTTTCATGAGTGTACATGTCCTCCTATGCAGTAACCATATTTTTGCATGTGTAGCAATCAATTATTTATGATCCACTAAATGTAGAACTAAAACAAGAAACAAAGTAAATGACTAACAACAGAATGAACTTGTGTGGATATTATTCAACCCATCTTTCTGGCAGAAAACAATCTGCAGTATCACTATTTTTTTTCCCCATTGTAATAGAGAGAACATAGCTAAATATGTTGAATTAGAATTTGAACCCAAATCCACCCACGACTTATGACACTAACATATGTTGATACTAATATATGTAATACTAATATTGTGTTGATAACAACAGACTAGTACTTGTAGTTGGATATAGTAGTGCAGATACATTGTATAATCATACCCACACTGTCATCTGCTTTTATGCATATAAAATCATAATATAGAGATACTTATAAACCTTATAGATCATCTTCTTAAATGTCTTTAAAAATCTACCTTATGGATTCACCATAATTTCCGTAGTTATTCTGCATTATTTGGGAATGTTGACTGTCATTTGAATAATCATTTTTAATATTTTTCTATTAAGCATTACATATTTAAGATTAGTTATCTAGGCATAGTTTAAACAAGCAGAATTATTGGCAAAGGGTACAGTTATATATAAAGGACTAGATACTTATTTCTACGTTGGTTTCCATATATATTGGGAAATAATTTAGGCTCTCCAAAGTTAGATTTGTATGAGAGTGCTGTTTTGGTCAGTTTCGCTGATTGTTTTGTGAAGTTAAAGAGAGGATTCTGTTTAAATCCTCTGTAAAATCTCAAAAGCCATCTTGACATGTTGCACTTTTTTTGTTGTTTTTGTTTTGAAAGCTTTAGTGAATTATAAGTAATATACAATAAAACTGCACATATTCGATGTACACAATTTGCTGAGTTTGGACATATGCAAACATTCATGATACCCTCACCACAATCAAGATAATAAACACATTCCCCATCTCCAAAAGTTTTCTTGTATATGTGTTTTTTCATTTTTGTTTTTGTTTTTGTTTTGGTTTGGGTTTTTGCTCTTTTTATGAGTGTGTGGTAAGAACAATTAACAAGAGATCTACCCTCTTTGCCAATTTTTAAGTGCACAGCATTGTATTGTTAACTATACACACTATGTTGTACACCAGATATCTAGAACTTATTCATCTTGCATAACTGTATTCACATTGAACAGGAACTCCCCATTTCTCCCTCACGTTCCTTAGCAATCGGCATTCTATTTTCTGCTTTTACAAGTTTGACTATTTTAGATATCTCATATAAATGGAATCATGCAATATTTGTCCTTCTGTGACTGGCGTTTCATTCAGCATGATGACTTCCAGATTCATTCATGTTGCAAATGGTAGAATTTTCTTCTTTCTTAAGGCTGAATAATGTTTCCTTTTTTTAATTGAAAACTAATTGATTGTATCTATCTGTGGAGTACAGCATTGAATGTCAATGCCTGTGTGCAATATGTGATATTCAAATCAGAATAATTAGTATATTCAACATTACACAATGTAATCATTTTTTGTGGCCTTTTACCAATTTCTTGCAACCCCCCACCTCTGGTGGTCTCAGTTCTGTTCCCTCCTTTTGAAAGTACAACAAATTATTGTGATTGTTTTATCTTTCTTTCTTTTTTTAATATTTGTTTAATTTTTTAGCTCTCACTTATGAGCAAGGACAGATGGTATTTCTCTTTCTGTGACTGGCTTATTTCACGTAACATAATTTTCTCTAAGTTAATCCACGCTGCTTAAAATGGCAGAATTTCATTCTTTCTTATGGCAGTGTAATATTCCACTGTGTATATACTACATTTTCCTTATCTAGTTGCCTGATGACAGACATATAGGTTGGTTCCAACTCTTTGCTACTGTAAATAGAGCTGGGATAAACATGGGAGTGCAGGTATCCTTTCAACATGATTTCTGTTCCTTTGGGTATATACCCAGTGGCAGGATTGCTGGATCATATGGCAGTTCTATCTGTAGTTGTTTGAGGAACTTCTATCCTATTTTTCCATAATGGCTGCACCATTTTACAGTTCCACTAACAGTGTAGGAGGGTTCCCCTTTCTCCACATCCTCACCAGCATTTGTTATTCTGTCTTTTTGATAATGGCCAGTCCTACTGGGGTGAGATGATAACTCAATGTGAGTGATGATTTGCATTTCTCTGACACTTAGTGATATTGAGCATTTTTTCATGTGACTGTTGGTCATTTGTATGTCATCCTTTGAGAAATACAGATTCAGCTCCTATGCCCATTTTTAATTGGTTTACCTGTTTTTTTTAGTGTTAAGCTGTTTGAGTTCCTTGTATATTCTATTCATCCCTTATTGGATGAATACACATATTTTCTCTCTTTCTCTTAACTGTTTCCTTTGCTATGCAGAAGCTTTTTAGTTTGATATAATCCCAACTGTATATTTTTTCTTTTGTTGTCCATGCTTTTGGGCTCTTGTTCAAAAAGTCTTTGCCCAGTCCTACTTCCTGAAGTGTTTCCCCTTTGTTTTCTTTTAGTAGTTTTATATTTTCTGGTCTTATATATCAGTCTTTAATCCAATTTGAGTTGATTGTGGTATATGGTGAGAAGTGAAGGTCTAGTTTCATTCTTCTACACATGGATGTCCAGTTTTCCTAGCACCATTTATTGAAGAGGATGTCTTTTCCCCATTGTGTGTTCTTGGTGCTTTTGTCAAAAATCAGTTGGCTGTTAAGTATGTGGATTGATTTCTGGGTTCCCTATTCTGTTCCATTGCTCTGAGTGTCTGTTTTTATGCCAGTACCATGCTGTTTTGGTTACTATAGCTTAGTAGTATAATTTAAAGTTGTGTAGTGTGAAGAATATCATTGGTATTTGGTGAGGATTGCATTGAATCTGTGGATTGCTTTGGGTAGTATGGACATTTTCACAATGTTAGTTCTTTTAATCTAAGAGAAAGATATACCATGCAAATGGAAACCAAAAAAGAACAGTAGTAGCTATTCTTATATCAAATAAAATAGACTTTAAACCAAAAACCATAAAAAGAGACAATGAGTAATATTTCACTGTATGTATATAACATGATTTTTTTTACCTATTTGTCCATCTGTAGACATTTTGGTTGTTTCCATATCTTAGTTATTGTGAATAATGCTGCAGTGAACATGGGAGTGCAGATACCTATACGTTAGTCTTTTCCTTTTCATGTTTTCTAACAATATATTTCAGGGAAGTGATACATTAAGGAGGGTCTAGGGTAACATAAGGATATTAAGGGAGGTTGGTGAATTGAAAGAAGGAAAGTGAGCAAGAAGAGGCTGCAAAAGACAAATTTTCTTTTCACCAAAAATTTCTAAAGGACCAACCCCTCTTTAACTTTCTGAGCTATGTGACCAAATGACTCTGGCAAACCCAATAAAGACACTTACAGCTTCTATAACTTACTGGAGAACAATTTCCTGGTGCAGTCAATGAACAGTCTGTTTTAGGGTCATCTCTGATCCCTGTAGCTGATATCAGATATTAGAAAGTTGGTCAGTTTCAAGGATTTAATAAAAGTTTTATTTCCAGGTCTCAGTTATTTGTCTTTACTATGTACTTTTTTTCCCCCCTGGGTCAAAAGAAATTTTCAAAGGATAACATTATACTGTTAGAAGTTAAACCTAGTGAGCTGTTGTTCTTTTACCTAAGGAAATACCTGCAGGCATAATACAGAAATGACTCAAATAATATTGAAAAACATAGACTTGCTTTTCACTATACATTGTTTTCAACAGAACTGATTCTACATAAAATATTTATTTATTTATTTGTTTGTTCATTTGTTTGTTTGTTATTCTACATAAAAGATTTACTTCTATGATGCATTGGGTGCCTGAGAAAATTTGGGCTGAGATTTATGAAGGAAATTGATTTAATCATCACCTTTTTCATCATCACACATATGTCAAGCAGCCTGGGGCACAATAAGATGTCTGTAGTTTTGTTTGAATTCAGCATCTGCCCACAAAGCTGATACCATAGCAAGTAAGAAACACTTGTACTTTTTTTCTTAAGAGCCTCAATCTTAAGAGACCTTTTTATACTTTATCCCCACTACATCTAAGGACTGAATAGTGCATCCTCTGAACATTACAATTCTGTCCTACTTTTTTCCAGAGAGTTCGTTCGTTTGCTCCTCTTAAACACCAAGCATATTTCTAAAATGAACTTCTTTCCTGATTCCATTCACATCCATGAATTTCTAAATGTCAAGCAGACTTTTTTATTTATCTTGGCTTTGGGTGGGAGAAAAATTGAGGGTGACGGCATTTTCCCAGGCTTAGACTTCATATCTGGAATGTCTGATGCCCAGAATAGCAGCCAAATGGTAAACTTGAAATTAAGGTGTTCCGATGCAAAACTATCACCAGAGCTGAGATATCATTATTTTAACCTGGATAAGACAGTCACCTAGTGATGCTTCGTGCCTTTGAGCAGTCTTCTCTGAACTGCTTATTTATTAGTATGCTGACCTCCCTCAGAAGATTAGCCCACACTTTCTCTCCTTTCTTTAATGAATCGCTATTCACATGCTATGTAATATTTTTAAGATAATTTGTTCTTTTATATTTTAGCTTTTTTAATGTTATTTTTGCAAGATTCAAGAAAATATATTCTTCATATCCCTTTTTATTGTGTTAAAATATACATAATATAAAATTTACTATTTTAACAATTTTTAGGTGTACAATTTAATGCATTAAATACATTCACATTGTTGTGCAACCATCACCACCATCCATCTCCAGAGCTTTTTTATCTTCCAAAACTGAAATTCTGTACTCATTAGTAATTACTCTTTGTTTCTTCCTCCCCTCAGCTCCTGGCAACCACCATTCTATTTTCTGTCTCTATAAATATCACTTCTCTAGGTACCTCATATAAGTGAAATCATACAATATTTGTCTTTTTGTGTCTGGCTTATTACACTTAGTGTAATGTCTTTAAGGTTCATGTGTGTTGAAGCATATGTCAGGATTTCATTCCTCTTTTAAGGCTGAGTAATGTTCCATTGCATGTACATGCCACATTTTGTTTATCCATTCATCCATTATAGGTATGTGGGTTGCTTCCACCTTTTGGCTATTGTGAATAATGATGCTATGAATATTGTTGTACAGGTATCTGCTAGAGTATCCGCTTTAAATTCTTTGGAATATAGAACCAGAAATGGAATTTCTGGGCCATATGGTAATTTTTTGTTTAATTTCTTGAAACATTATATTGGGTTTCCACAATGGCTCATATCTTCTCCCACTCTCATCCCCATCCCACTCTCTGTATTTCATGTGATTTTCTTGGATGTCCTGCAAAGAGCTTGTTTAAATTGTCTTCATTTATTTGTTCTGTAGCAACAACTTCTTTTGTCATTTTTCCCTAGTGCTAGTTTGTTATTATCGCTTGGTGAGCACCTGTCACCTGATGGGTTTCAGTGATTCCTTCTGTCTTCCATCCAGCCTGAGCAGCCTCATGTAACCTTGACCTATTATTTTGGCCAGCTACTAGATATTATTCCTATTTTTTAAGTTAAGAAATTGATGAGATAATCAGTATTTTATAATAATGAGTCAGTGTAGTAAAGGATCAACTGAAAGGCAGAGTAACCAAAAAGGACTTCCACTGGTCACTTAGGGAACTGGAGAAGTTTATAAATTCAAAGTTTCTAAATCCTAGTTTAACACTTTCTGCTGCTCCTCTAGATTTCTGTGTACTTCAGGTCTTAAGAATTAATTCTGGAATGGTTGGAATGGTTGTGCGTAATATATCCAGCAGACTCTTTCTCCTTCTATGATGCTAAGTCTATAATATTGCAAGTAAAATTTGAGAAGCATCATCAATGCTATTTTATCAGCTATTTTCAAGATCAGAACAGACACCAAAGGAAATAAAAATGATAATTTAATTTTAAATGAGGTGCAGATCATTATTTGACCCTTCAAAGTACTGAAAATGCACCAGAAAACTTAACAGCAAGTTTAAAGGAAATGGTAAACATACCCATATTTTTATAACTCATGTATTGTAGACTATTATCTTTTGCTGCTTCTGTGTCTATAAAACACCTGTTTGTTGAGAAATAGTGAATTTGGATACTATTTTTGCAGATTTAAAACTGAACTTTCTGTAGAGCTGCAGTATATGTGGCTTTTATTGGGTTTTTCATAGATGTTATCTATAAATTTAAGTATTTTTCAGGTGCAGGCAAGCAAACATGTGCAAATGTCTCTCTATGTATGATGGAGGGGAAGAGAGAGGTGGAAATATTTTCAAACATGATTACAAAAGCAAAATTTTAAAAAGGCTTTTGAATTTTAGTTAGAAGACTTACTGGTAATATAGAAAATATATATATAATAAAATGTCACCTGAAATCTTATTTCTTTTAAAAAAATATTGTAGTAAATGGTTTGTTGTTTATATCGTGGAGTCTTAGTAACTCATAAATGCTCTCTGGAGGCCTAATGCTGTGTCCATCAGAGATTGCTTCAATAAATAAATTCTCTCCTTCTGCACAGCCATTTGTAACCACATACTAGCTTTACTTTCAGATAGCAAAAGCAAAAAATGGCCAAGTTATTTATGTTCTCATGTCTTCCAAAGCAGGTCAGCAACACAAGGCTGGCCTTACATATGATCACCCTTTTTGTGACATTGGGAAGTTTTAGGCCAATTAAGACTGCTTTTGGGAGAGTCAATTGGACTGGCTATGCAGCTGAGTTTGATTAAATCACATTTGTTGCATTTTTTTTTTACACCACTGGGCTGTGACCATGAAAAGTTTGAACTTTATATCCAATAAGGATTTTTAGCAACATTCAGATCCACTAGAGGCTTCCAAACTTCAGTGATATTTCTCTAACAAGATACTCTCATTTATCAGGGGTCACAAACTGGTAACTTCAATCCTGAAATCAATCGTAAATATGGTACCTATTTTCTGTTCTCTGTCCTGGGCCCAGCTTCATGGGCTCTGAAGGTGTTTGAATTTCTAGCACCTAATTTCACAGGTATTTTAAATGATTTTAAATGTTGTCCTTTGTGATCAAATGTTCCCACCTGCCCAGAAAAGACCCACAGAACAGAAAAAAAAAACAGGTTCCTGTTGCCATAGCTCTAATTAATTTTTTACTTCTTTCCCCGGAGGAACCAGGAGAATCTCTGCCCAGGGCTCCTTTCTCCAGTGGCTCTTTTCCAACCCTGTCCTTACATGCCCATGGGTATAGCCAGAGATGCTACTGGAGAGACTTGATGTGGGCACTGGCCATTCAGAACCTGCTTTACTGAAAATGAATGCTTGTCTGCTCTGTAGCAATGCACACCAGCTGAGTGTGGGCCCTGCTACTAATGATTTTAAGAAACACTCTGTGATTTTTACTATTAGTATAATGGAATGTCAGAGTGTGAGAATACTGGAAAAATGGCAGATTGCTAATTCATACAAAAATCTCATTTTAGTTCATATCTTTGGCACAATTTATTAGGTTAACAGTATTAAGTGGGCTGCCTACACCCTCGCTGTCTCATGTGGACACCTCTTCCTTCCAACTAGCTGGTTCTTCCTTTATGAGGGTACTTCATATAGTTTATTGAAAGATTGGTATTATCTTACAATTCTGTTTGTCCACAAACTTTTTGAAGCACCCTCATATTCTTAGCCCTTGGAGGCAGCTGGAAGTAGTTTTTATTAATTTTTGCCCCATATTTTGCTCACTCTTGCCACTTGTCTCTCTCTCAGCTTCTTTGTTCTTGGAAATAAAATTCATTTTTCATCTTGGCTTCTTCTTAGCCTTTTGACCTAGTTTCTAAATACTTCCCTCCTTACTCTCCTTGAATACTCCCTTATACAGCAAAATGTGTGATGAAGTTAAGGATCTTGAGAAGAGGAGTTCGTCATGGAATAACTGGTGGACCCTAAATGCCATCATGGTATCCTGATAAGACAGAGGCTGAAGGAATTTAGACACACAGAAACAAAGAGATGTCAATGTGAAGATCAAGGTAGAAATGGGGATGGTAGGGCTGTGAGTCAAGGAATGCCAAACTTCTGACCTCCAGAACTTTTAGAGAACAATTTTTTTTCTGTTTTAAGCCATCCAGTTTGTGATAATTTGCTACAGCAGCCCTAGGAAGCTAATATAATACACAGGTATTGCAGGATGTCCCAAGAAAATACAAATAGCACATATTTCCCAGGCATTTTGGAATTTTACAGAAATGGCCTTGTCAGAAAACTTCCCATGAGTTAGTTAATTGATTAATTAATTCATTACATGTATACTGAGGGCTCATGAAAATTTCAAAGGTGAGCAAGCAGAAAGACTGCCAGGAGCACACTATCTAGAAATATGGACTTGAAAATAAGCAAAGTCAAGGCTTACTCAGGGTATTACAAAGCATAACATAGAAGGGAAGGCATGAAATGGTGCTGCAAAATAGTCTTCAAGGTCACAGGCTGTAGTCTGGAATGTATCTTGTGGGCCACAGAATGGGAGTTGTAGAGGAGTTAAATAGAGAAGTTAAATTGACAACTTAGTTTTATATGAAAAACCTATGATTCCGCTGTTGAAATTGGATAGAACGTTCTGTTTTCAGCTGCCCTGAATGATACCACCACCTCTTCATGTTGTATTGTTTACCTAAATAACTTAGTCCCAAATTCTGCATCCATAGAAAATTGTCCTTATCTCAGCATGATTGTATGTACATATGCTATATTACTCGGCAATTGGATTACAGTCTCATTCTCTGTGGATAACTGTGAATTTAGTTCTGGGTAATGAGTATTTTTATTTTTTACTAAAATTTATACTGAATTCTAACACTTGCTTTGTATTATGCTTATTAAAAATAGTTTATATTTTCTAGATTTGCAGCATAGTGCATTGTGTTGAGTAGGGGTTAGGGGAGAGAATAAGACCCTAGAGCAAGGTAGGACTTACCCACAGCTTTGTTCAATAGTTCATGCTTTTTTCTCTGTTAGGTGTGAGGAAGACAAAATCAAGGCAGGAAAGATGAAGGCCCCTCAGATGTACCTCACTGAGTCACCATCATGCCCTTCCCTGAGAAGTCTTTCCCCGAAGCCCCACCCCCTGCTTTGCACAGGCACCTGTGAGAGTGTTCCCAGCCTATTCCCCATATAAAGTATAGACAGCATCTAGGATTGTGTGAATTCTTGTATTAAAAAAGTAGTCCACTAATACTGATTGTATTAATCTGTCTTCTGTTGCTTACAGCAGACTACCTGAAACTGGATAACTTATAAAGAAATTAATTTATTTCTTACAATTTTGGAAGTCCAAGATCCAGGGAAGACATCTGGTGAGGGCCTTCTTTTTGGTGGACTCTACAGAGTCCTGTGGCGACCAGGGTATCACATGGGGAGCATGGCAAGAGTGCTTTCATGTGCTCTCCTTATAAAGCCACCATTCTATACCCATGATAACCCATTAAGTCATTAACACATTACTCCATGAATGAATTAATCCATTCATGAGTGCATAGTCATCAAGATCCAATCACCTTTTAAAGGCCCCGCCTTTCAAATACAATCATCGGATTTCCCACTGTCTTAACACTGTTGCAATGTGTGTCAAGTTTCAATGAGTTTGGGGGAGATATTTAATCCACAGCACTGATCCATGTTAGGGGTATGAATTTGTTAGAGGTACAAATAAAAAATAAATAAGTTAGAAAATGCATTAAGGTTGTCTCTGGCAGTAAAGGGAGTTTGCGAATTCTCAATTACTTATAATTACTGAATGCAAATGTCACTGATCATTGTGATAAGCCTTTTATTCTCGAATTAGTTTATGATAAATTTGTGCCCATGTAGTTAGAGAGTTACATCCTCAAATCTAACCTGTTAGTCAAGATATCTCAGGGACTTATGTTTAAAAAACAAGTAAAATTAAATGTATTTACATAGCTCTTTGCCAAGAAAATGGAAATGTTTTAAGTAAATATTCTAGGAGCTAAGATTAGATGAGAATACTTGAGATATGGGTAGCATTTGAATACTTCTTACTTGGCTCTGCTTTAAGAAACATGATATTCTGAAACATTCACAAGTGCACTTACCAGCCTCTTGGAGTTTTGAATATCAAGAAAAGTTGCCAACTGTGATCCTAAGAGGCTCAACCTAACTCTGGAGTTTATGTAAATAGCCTTTGTCCTGAAGATATATGTATGACTTGAAAAAATAAAAACCTCTGCCCATGGAAATCTCTTTTCAAATGAGAGAAATTTAATTCTGGAGCCATGGAGTCCTGGCAGATTTCCCGTAAACGGAGTACATAGACACAATGTCACTGCTTTGTCAGCAATGAGTAGCTGAACTCTGGAAGGTAGCTGCCAAGAGCCAGGGAAGACTGCCATCTGGTGGGAATATGAAATTACTACCAAAATACAGGTCACAACCTTCTGGTTGCTTTACCAAGTATTTGTTTACAACCTAATTTTTAAGGCAAGAGTGAAATGAAAATTTAAATCAAACACCATAGGGATAAAATGAGCAATGTTTTAATTAGTAACCAATAATTGTCATTGCTTTAGAAGTTCCCTTCTATTTTTTGTTCTACTGTTTTACCTTTTCTCTGACGTGAAAATAAAAAAGATGCTGACGAATATTTTTTTTACTCTATTTGATCGTTCAGTTTTTCCTTACTCATCATTTTCTACTTTTCATTAACTGGAATAAGCCCTCTAATTACAAAAAGGACAAAGTAATACACAGCTCAGACTACATTAGGAGATAGGAGAATGTAGAGGAATTAATAAAAGGGCAAATAATGAAAGTAATCCAAACATAGGTTTGAAAAATGTCATCATTTAGCCTAGATTCTAGATTGGTTTGCATCTGAGGATATTATTTAATCCTTTTGAACTTGAGTTTTATGTATCAGCTTTGGCTTACTTATAGTTGCTCTGTCAGCTGGGTTTCACCTTAGCAAGTGATAATGACAGATCACGTACTTGTATAGAGATTTTAATGTACCTAAAGTGCTTCTATGATCCTGGGGCTTGATCTTGTTGTTATAAAACCCACATCAATGAATACTCAGCTCTTAAATACCCCTTATTGTTAGTTTTACTCTCTACCTTATTGAATTTCTCTCTCTTCAGGTGAACGTGGGAGTGGGTTGAAGCATTTTCTGCAGTTTCAGATGGTGTGTTTGTGTGTGTGTATGTGTGAAGTATACTTCACACTCAGTATTTTCTCAGTATGAATTTGTCTCTCCGCTTAATATGTTATATATAACAAAATTAATTTTCTCTCAATACATGACTTTAAGCATGCATCACTAAAACACCAACAGAGAAATGATGTGTCTAATTTTTTTTGTTCTTTATTAAGTCAGAATTTCAGATATAGGTTAAAAAGATGACTGGACCCCAACCCCCTTTTCTCTTTAACTCACTGTAATTTATCAAGCACAAATGCTGTGATAGATGGTAAGTGTGGTCACACTGGGAGAATTGGCCTGTTATTGCCGCCAACAAATCCTTCCAGGTAGGTTCAGATCTACACTCCTGGACTTACGGATAATTTCCTTAACAAAGAATGTATATAGTTTGATGAATTCTTTGAGGATTTATGGTAAAAAATCTTCAAAAAGAGCACACACTAGATGGTTTCCCTGGCGTTCCTTGGAAGAATCATTGATCATCATTAAATAAATAGATCTCGATATTCTACCTGGAGCAGGTGACACAGAGTTACCCACGTGAGAAACAGTTTTGATGCCAACTAATACCTACAGTTCAGAGGAGCTGCACTGGCAACTGTCATTTAGGACTTTCTGAGGCTTTCAATATCCATGGCAGATTGATTCTGGTCAACAGCACAGGGCCACTTTATCACAGTGTCAACTGATTCAAAAGTTGTCCAGCTTATTCTTCCAGGTGCTTCTCACAATCTGCAATGTTGACTTTGAAAACACCATGTATCCTATATTTAAAGGCTAAAAATCCCAAGCATATCATCAAATCTCGTGAAGAAACTATCAGTGTATTTTCCAAAACACAGTAATAAAAAGGCAGAAAAGTAATTTCATTTGTAAAGATGCTCATTGAAACCAATAAACTAAGATGTTTTTACATAATGAGAGTATTAAAGAATATTTGTTCTATCCATACTCTAAGAACTCCACCAAATAGGCAATCAGTATTGAATAAAAACGATCACTTGGGACTCAGATTATCTTCTAGCCATGAATTTCCTTTTTACTGAAAGGCATTGCTCCCTTCAGATCCAGTATGAACTTCATAGAAAAACTAAAGTTAGTACAAAGAGTACTGACTAATGTTTTCTCTTAACCATACCTATTTCAAACAGATTTAATAGCATGTCATCTCTGATTATCTTTAAGATGTTTCTGAGAGCAAGTTAGAAAGGTTAAAGACACAGCCCTTATTTGCTCAGCCTTGTGGTTAGATTGAAACCTTGGTCCCAGTCCACCCCTTGCAACATTATCTAAACTGCAACTTCCTTTGTAGCCTCTGGAGAAGTACAGAGTCAAAGCTCTAAAATTCTCTAAAAACCATAGAGAATATATCATCCTAAGCTTGTACTGATCACCAACCTTGACTTAGGCAGAGAGATGACTTAAGAAATGATAGCCTATTTTCTGAACTCCAGTATATTTTTTCATGTGTCTTCACATTGTACATAAGCCTATTATTGTCTCGATCTCAATTCTTTTTTTTTTTTTTTTTTTTTTTTTTTCCGTGTCCGGCAACGGATCGCGAACCTCAGTGTCGCCCCCTGTACCGGACCGGGACCGGCAACGGGATCGCAACCCTCGGTGTTGCCCCCGCGCCTCACTCAGCCAGTGAGTGGGAACCGGTCTGTATGTGGGATCCGAACCCTCGGCGGGAGCGCTGCCGCGTTTCCCAAGCGGCGCACTAGTGCAGTGCGCCACCGGGCCGGCCCTCGATCTCAATTCTTGCACCAGACTATTTTTTAACTTTTTATTATGGAAAATTCCAAGCATATGTAATAAGTAGAGCGAATAGTATAGTTAACCTCCAGGTACCCATCATACAACTTAATCAACTATAAAGTCAAAACTAATTTTCTTTCGTTTGTATTCCTCACCCTTCACCCCCACTGGATTTTTTGACAAAAAGAAAAAGCAGACACCATTTTCTTCAATTTTATCAGCAAATTCTTCAGTAGATAACTCTAAAAGTTAGTGATTCTTAAAAACAAACAATATAGTGTCACATCTGAAAACATTAGCAATAATTTCTTAAAGTTATCAAATATCAAGAAAAGATTGGAATTTACCTTGTGGTCTCACATGTATTCTTACAGTTTTAATCAGGATCTAAATAAGGTGCATATATTGCAATTGATTGATATGTTTTTAAGTCTTTTTAAATCTAGAGGCCTCCTCCTATTTTTTCTGAATTTGTTGGAGAAACTGGATTTGTTCTATAGAGTTTGCCACAGCATGCATGCTGCTAATTGTATTTTTACAGTTGCAGGTGAACAGGAGTGGAGATGATTCTCCTTTTCCTGGTTACATAGAACTACCCATGTAGAAACTTGAACTAACTGGTGATGCTTTAGTGCCCTTTGTTGTCTTCCAAACATCTTCTCTTCCTAGATTCCGTGCATTTCACACAGGATTTCTTTATATCAGTTTCTCTCTTAGTTACCACAGCATGTATTCTAGATATATTATAGAAGTCATGTATTCTAGGATTGTTTAGCCCTACAGTGGGCTTCTTTCCAAGATGTTCTTCAGTTCGTTTTCCTGTGGATTGATTGCTAAATCTTGAGGCTTGATATATTCAGATTTGATTTTTTTAGGAAGACTCCTCCATAGAGTGCTGTGTGTTTTCATTAGGGGTTACATAAGGTCTCATTGTTTTTTTTTTTTTTCCTTTTTTGGTAAAGTTAACAGCTTTTGATGATTATTGGTAATTCAAAATTGTTGGGCATTCCGGCCATTGGGTCTTGCCTTTGTTTCCAGAGACCGAGAATCTCTGTGTCTGGGACCCCACCTAGGGGTACACAGTGGCATCCTGATATCGGGAAATTACAATGTGCTACAGATTCAATGAACCTGATTAAGTTGATTGAAAAGTATATTTGCTATTTTAAACAAAACCAAATCTCACAAAATGGAGAAGTATTTTAAAAATTAGTGAAAGAAACCTGTATAGTAAAGATTATACTACTACAGACATCAAAAGTGAAAAGGAGAGCTTCAGAGTAGGGGAAGCTGCATGCGAAATAGAAAAAGGATACTAAAAAGGACTCGTATTCAGAGTATATAAGGAACTTTTACCAATGAATAACAAAAATACCAATAGCACAGCAGACAAAGTGGGAAAAACACTCAAATAGTTCCTTTACAAAATAGGTATTTCACAATAAGTATTTCCAATGACCAATGTAACATTAAAAAGCTATTTAATCTCTTCAGTCATCTGGGAAATGCAAATTAAAACCACAATAAAATAACACCAACACCACAGAATCACTAGAATGTTTTAATAGAGTGACATTATCAAGTCTTAGTACGAATATGGTAAAATGAGAACTTCGTATGCTCCTGATGAGAGGGTATTATTCTGGGAAACTGTTCTGCAGGATCTACTAAAGCTGGGCATATACACACTCCATGACCCAGTAGTTACATGCATACAGAAACACATTCATATGTGTACCTAATAGAAATGCGTTAGTGTGCACAAAAAGACATGTACAGGAGTATTCATGGCAGCATTATTTATAATAGCTAAAAATTGGAAATGAGTCAAATGTTCTTCAATAGTAGAGTAAATAAAAACATTTTGGCACATTCACACGATGGGATACTCTGATTTTATGAATATAAAGAAAGAAGCCAGATGCAAAAGAAAATATAGTATATAATTCAAAGTGTATAAATTTCCCAAACAGGGAAGAAAATTAAGCTATATTACTAGGTGTCAGGTTAGTGGTTATCTTTGGGGAAAGGGATTGGAAATGTGACTGGGTTGAGCCATGAGGGAGCTGCTGGGGTTATTCATGTTCTATTTCCTGATCTGGGTGATAGGCCTATGGGTGTGTTCAATTTGTATCAAGTTGTTGAGTTATGTCCTCGTTATTTGTGCATTTTTAAAGAGTATTATGTACTGCAGTAAATTTATTAAAATATTGTACTTATAAGCAAAAGAGATTTTTTTTTCAAAGTAGAACTGACAGTTTTCACACTTCTAATGTTTCTCCATTGACCACTTTCCGAGGAAAAAAAAGACAAACTAATCGTAACTATAAGATGTCAACCAAAAATGTAAATTTATAGTGAAGATTGAAATGAAGATTTGCAAACACTCTAAGTGACAACAAACTTCACCGTGTTTTATTCTGTGTTACGTGATATGAACCACTAAGAAAATAAAGCCATAGTGATTAACAACATATTTTAAAACTAAGAAATAAGAATATGAAGATAATTGTCTGTAGTTTTTCAGTGTTTTCTTAAGTTTTTATACTTAATCCAGTACTTCATTTCATTTAAAATTCACTAAAATCAATGCTAACTCTTTTGAGTGTTTTTAAATAGTGATAAAAATTATTGAGTATACCAGTTCTTCCTAAAAATGGCTGAAATAATACAAAGATGCAATATGGTAACAAATTAGAACCATTTATTTTTCTGAAAATGCTTTTGGAAGATGCTTAGAAACAAATGCTGAAGGTTTCAATATGCTAATACATATAACAGGCTTTGGATAGTGCCTGACACTTAGTAAGCACAAAATAAATGTTAGCCGTTATTATTATTTATATGAACAAACGACTCAGTGAGGGAGATTTTCTATAAAGTTGCATTAGAGTTCAGTTTTCTTCCCCTGTTTATTATATTTGCTAGATTGTGTTTCAGTAATGAAATACATGAAAAAGTATTTTTTTTATGCATTGGAGAAGCCATTATTCTATCCTTTAATGACTTATTTAGTGAAAGTATTGCTTTATGGATGAAGTGAGAAAGTATGACCACTGATAGAGCCAGCTGCATTGTTTAGAATTATTTAAAGTGATCCTAAAGGAAGGCTAGAGAGATGAATCCAAATATGAAATGCATTTCCAGTGTCATTATAGGGAAGTTACTGCCGCAAAGATACTGTAACCAGAAGTTTACAAAGTTTTGCAGGATGTTTTGAATATGGTTAATTTATAGAAACAAAGGTATAAAATATAGTAAGATCCTCATGATACTTGTGAGATAGGGAATGACTGTGGCCCTCTTTTGTGCCATTAAAGATTTGCTTATTATCTCATAAAAGAACACTTCTTTCCAAAATTGAGGATGTATTAACATTAAGATTTATTTTTGAAAATGGTGAATGTTCAAGTTTGCCTACCTGATCCATGATAAGTATTTGTCACTAATAAGGAACGCGCGCGCGCGCGCACACACACACACACACACACACACACACACACATCTAAGCTGGCCCTTTAATTAAAAGATGAAAAAATAACAGTAATAAAAGAATCATCCTATAAAGAACATTTTGAAAATAAATTGGAATATTTCTGATGTTATGTGCTTCCATCACTGAAAACTGTGCAACCTATAAAACCTCTCATCTTGCAAACTTTAAAAATGTGGAAACAAAATTTCTCACCATTTATAAAATTTTCTAGAGAATTGCAGTGGATTTTAAATCCAATAATTAAAATATTAAATAGTTAAATATTAACTCAAATCTGTTTAGCTTTTAAAGAGTTTGACATCAGACTAGATATGAATTGACCAGCCAATTTCAACAATATTCTTGCAAAATTAGTAGATGTTGAAAAATATGCATCTTGACTTAGAGCAATTACCAATGTGTTTTTCCTTTTTGAATTCATGTATCTCTGTGAGGTGCCACTTTTAGCAGTGGCAGTCATTAAAACTCAGTATATAAATGAACTGATTTATGAAGTAAACAATTGAATTTCTGTATCACAGACTGTTAAATCCAGATTTAAAAAATTGTGAAACCATTCAATCACTTTCTCAATTATTAAGTGAAATTGCTCAAAATATTTTTATTTCAATTTTATTCTTTTAAGTTTCTACTTTGAGTTTTACAATGCATATGATGTATTAGTAGAGTAAATGTACATAATTACATATATGTTAGTAATGTACATGTACATAATTTTATATTTTATGCTTAACATTTTTATTGTTAAGAACATGCAATCAGAATGGTTAAGAGATCACTGATTTAGAGGTTGGTAGGAAAGAGGAAAGATGGCAAAGGAGATGAAAGCATGAGGATCCAAGATGGAGAAGAAAATTACAGTGTTAACAGGAGACTGAGGGGAAAACTTTTTAAAAAATGATGAGGTGGTTAACAGAGATATGTGCAGCAGAAAAGAGGTTTGAGAAAAGACCGTGAGATTTATGAATGATGGTTGGAAAGTCATTAGTGAGAATATTGTTAATCAAGTGCTAGTAACAAAAACCTGATTGCACTCAGTCAGTACTCATAGAAATGAGTGGGAGAGGAGGAAAGCAGCAGTAAGGACAGATTCCTCTTATTAGAGTTTGACAGAAAATAAACAAGGCAGGGGAGAGGAAGAGTCAGAGGATACAAGAAAAGTAGGAGGAATAGTTGATTAAGGCAGCCAAGAGGAGAGTGGGAGAGAAAGGGTCACATTCAGAAGAGGAGGAACTGACTTTAGGAAGAGAACAGGACACTTTGTAAGTCAGAAGAAAGATGAGAGATCAAGTATGTTTCTAAGAAAAGTGAAGGAAAGCTGTGCGAATTGATTTCAGATGGCCACAATCTCAATGGATTAAGTGATGAAGCAACTTCCTCAGATTGAGGAATGCCAGATTGTGCCTGGGAGCTGGATAAAAGAGTAAATAAAAGGCTGGAAATATCTTGCGTGGATCCCTCCCAGGGAACTAAAGCACAGATTCTCAGGTAGCCAAGCAACACTGATGACCCAGATGTCATCAGGCAACATAAATTTATGTCAGAGACAAATAGGAAATTATAAATCTTTTTCTTTTTTTTAAACCAGCAATGTGTGCTACCTTCGAGGATGAGAGAAGAGAATGAAGTTTTTAGGGACAGATGAAGAGCAGAATAGACAGTCATGATCTTATAACCACAGTAAGAAAGGTAGTAACATGCAGGTTCTGAGGACCTGTGGGTAGGGAGGCAAGTGAGACAGGAAGGACTCCAGCAGGTGGGAAAGAACGGGAAGAGCAGTGTCCACAGCAGGACGTGTGAGCACAGAGGACAGTGTTAGAATCCAAGATCCTGATGATGAAGAAATGCTGAGGGAAAACGAGGTCCAGGTTCTGGTTGTACTTACAAGAGGCTAAAAAAGAGAAAGAAGAAAAGTTCAACAGAGGTGTGAATGTTAAGGCCCTTTGAAGTGGTGTTGGGTGAGGCATGATAAAGAGGGGACCACGTGTGGAAGTGGGTATTATGAGCAAAGTGGGGAGGATCCCAGGATCATGCCTGGGTTCTATAGAAATTTAGAGCAGGTGTTGGATGATAGAGCAAGATAAAGCTCTATTTTTTTTTCATTTTTTAATTATTATTATTTTTTATTGCAACATAGTTGATTGTACATATCTGTGTGGTACAGAGTTGAATATCATTACCTGTGTGCAATATGTGATGCTCAAATCAGGATAATTAGTATATTCAACAACGTACAAAGTAATCGTTTTTCATGGCCCTTTACCAATTCCTCCCTTTCCCCTTCCCACTCCCCACTTCCCACTTCTGGTAACGTCTATTCTATTCTCTCCCTTTAAAAGTTCTGTGTATTATTGTGATTGTTTTATCTTTCTTTCTTTCTTATTTATTTATGTTTTAGCTCCCATTTATGAGTGAGGACATATGGTATTTCTCTTTCTGTGCCTGGCTTATTTTACTTAACATGATTTTCTCTAAGTTCACCTGTGTTGCTGCAAATGGCAGAATTTCCCTCTTCTTTTATGGCAGAGTAGTATTCCATTGTGTATATATGCCACATTTTACTTATCCAGTTGTCCGTTGATGGACATTTAGGTTGATTCCAACTCTTGGCTGTTGTAAATAGAGCTGTGATAAACATGGGGGTGTGGGCGTCCCTGTGATATGATGATTTCAATTGCTTTGGGTATATACCCCAAAGTGGGATTGCTGGATTGTATGGCAGTTCTACCTGTAGTTGTTTGTGGAACCTCCACACTGTTTTCCATAATGGCTGCACCAATTTGCAGCCCCACCAACAGTGTAATGGGTTTCCCCTTTCTCCCATCCTTGCCATCATTTGTTATTATCTGTCTTTTTGATAATGGCCAGTCTAACTAGCATGAGATGATATCTCAGTGTGAGTGACAATTTGCATTGCCTTGATGCTGAGTGATGTTGAGCATTTTTTCATGTGTCTGTTGGCCATTTGTATGTCTTCCTTTGAGAAATGCCTATTTAGCTCCCTTGCCCATTTTAAAATTAGATTTCTTGTTTTTTTACTATTAAGTTGTTTGAGTTCCTTGTATATTCTAGATATTAATCCATTGTCAGAGCCATAGTCTGCAAATATTTTCTCCCAGTCTATAGGTTGTCTCTTCCCTCTGTTAGTTGTTTCTTTTGCTGTGCAGAAGCTTTCTAGTTTGATATAATCCTATTTGTTTATTTTTCCTTTTGTTGCCTGTGCTTTGGGGGTAATGTTCATAAAGTCATTGCCAAGTCCTACTTCCTGAAGTGTTTCCCCTATGTTTTCTTTTATGGGTTTTGTAGTTTTAGGTCTTGTATTTAAGTCTTTAATCCATTTTGAGTTGATTTTGGTATATGGTGAGAGCTATAAATCTAGATTCAGTCTTCTACACATGGATATCCAGTTTTCCCAGAACCATATATTGAAGAGTCAGTCTTTTCCCCAGTGTATGTTCTTGGAGCTTTTGTCAAAGATCAGTTAGCTGTAAGTACATGGGTTGATTTCTGGGTTGGTTTCTATTCTATTCCACTAGCATGAGTGTCTGTTTTTATGCCAGTATCATGCTGTTTTGGCTACTATAGTTTTGCAGTATAATTTGAAATCAGGTAGTGTTACACCTCTGGCTTTATTTCTTTTTGCTCAGAATTGCTTTGGCTATTTGGGGTCTTTTAATTATTCCATATGAACAAGACAAGGAAGTTCACTCTCACCACTCCTATTTAACATAGTATTGGAAGTACTGGCCAGAGAAATCAGTCAAGAGAAAGAAAAAAAGGGCATCCAGATTGGAAAAGGTGAAGTCAAACTGTCCCTTTTTCCATATGACATGATCCTATACGTAGAAAAGCCTAAAGACTTGACATAAAAACTCTTAGAACTGATAAGCAATTTCAGTAAAGTTGCAGGATACAAAATCAACATGCAAAAATCAGTAGTATTTTTATACTCCAACAACAAATTAACAGAAAAAGGAAATCAAGAAAGCTAGCCCATTTACAATAGTCACAAAAAAATAAAATACCTAGGAATTGATTAACCAAGGAGATGAGAGATCTCTACAATGAGAACTACAAATCACTGTTGAAAGAAATTAAACAGGACACAAAAAGACGAAAAGACATTCCATGCTCTTGGATTGGAAGAATCAACATTGTGAAAATGTCCGTACTACTGAAAGTGATCTACAGATTCAATGCATTCCCCATCGAAATACCAATGACATTCTTCACAGAAATAGAGAAAACAATCTTAACATTCACATGGAATAACAAAAGACCCCAAATAGCCAAAGCAATCCTGAGAAAAAAAAAAAAAATTAAGCCAGAGGCGTAACACTACCTGACTTCAAATTATACTGCAAAACTATAGTGGTTGTGGAGGTGGCTTTGGTGGGGTGCCCACATGGCAGCAGTGGCTCCTGTGGTGGTGGACTGTTCACTTGACAATGGTCACTACCTGATGGCACTGGTGGTTACAGCAACTACCTACTTGGCTGCAGCGTCCACAGTGGTGGCCACACAGCTATGGTGTCTGCAGTGGCAGTGGAGTTACCTTGTGGGAGCAGCAGTGGCACTGATGGCTGCAACTGCCTCCCTCATGTCTGTGGTGTCTGCTGCAGAAGAAGGGTTACCTTGTGGCAGTGGCAGTGGCACCGGCACCAGTGGCTGCAGCCTAGCCCTCACGTCTGCAGTGTCATTGGCAACAGCAGGGTTAACTTTCAGAGACAATAATGTCTGCAGTGGTTGTAGCCACCTCCCTCACATCTGCAGAGTCCACGGCTACCGTGATGAGCAACCTGCGGGACTGCTGCTCTGCTGGCACCTGCTCTGTGATGGGCAATGGTTCTGGGACCAGTCAATGGCTCTGGTGAATGCAGCTGCTGTGGCAGTGGGCCCGTTTCAATCTTCTTCTGCAGGAGGAATATGCCCTGGGCACCTCTCTTCCACCATCTTCCTGGAAGTCCTCAGATAATGCTTTAAAAGGGGGATCAGGAATAGGGTCTTTAAGTCAGAAAAGGTTAGAGGGGCAAGCTTTATGGCAAAGCGTTTCAAAAAAACGTTGCCAGGCTTGAGTTGATCTGAGGAAGTAGAGTAACCTTCAAGGACCACATCCTGTGTTGGACACTTGTTCACAGTAGCACTAGCTTTTCATATTGTAGCAGCACTTTGATGGCCATGTAGCAGTTCATATAATGTGAATGCTTGGAGAAATAGTGAGATGAGTCATACTCATCAAAATTGTTTCTAGCTCAGATAATAACATAGCAATGTTTTAAAACAAGTTGCCAAGATGTATACTTTCAAAGACTCCTATGAAAGGGTATGTTTTAAAACCCACAAAGTTAAGATGATTTCAAATGTAATTTTTAAGAAGTGAATTTAGAATAATTTTGCTAAATACAGACCTATTATAGAGTGCACCACAGTTCCCATCTACCATGTGCAGCAAGAGTTGCCCTTCTGGACACTGTTCTGATGCTATTCATACATTCACAAATTCAAGACTAATTTCTTTTTGTTTTTCCTTTTTGTCTTTTTTACTGACCGGCAACGGGATCGCAACCCTCGGTGCTGCGCCCGCACCGCGCTCAGCCAGTGAGCGGGAACCGGTCTCCACATGGGATCCGAACCCACAGCGGGAGCGCCGCCACACTCCCAAGCGGCGCACTTCTCCAGTGCACCACCGGGCCAGCCCTCAAGACTAATTTCACCAAAAACTAATCTAACCCTCCCCCCCCCCCAAAAAAAAGGCATCATTATAGTTTATTCCATTGCAATTTCTATTTCTGTAATTCAAAATTAGATTAATTTTCTTGCCCATTGGCCACAGATTACCCTCACAGAATCTAAGAGTCATGATTTTCCCTTTAAATCAGGAGCTACGAAAGTTATGACAATAACCATGGGAATTAATTACTTTTGAATTTGCAGGAAGGCAAAATAAGGAAAAAGAAAGAAGATTTATCTCTACATAAAGAGCCACTCCAGTGTTCATAACATCAACATTTTAAGAAAGCTGACCTTGGTGTTTTGAAGGGGAGGCACTTGCCACAGCATCTTTAAAGCAGCAAATTCCTTTGCATGCTTGTCCAGTACCTGCAGTGACAGGGCTAACATCTTTAAGGGCAGCAGGACTTCTCATTTATCTCCTTAAGAATAACCACTGTACAGATTAGCTGTCTGTTCAGACCTCATTTTAAAATAAAAATATGTTGGCTAAGCATTGTTACAAATACCCATTTTATCCTTCGCTAAATTCATAGGACATTAGAGTAACAAAAGGCAGATTGGATTGAGCTTGGTGGAAGGGTATGGGGAGGCTCTCCATCTGAGTACTGTGGACAAAAATTCTTAAACTCATTTTGCTCAAACACAGTATGGGCAATTTGTGGCACTTGGGCTCTTTTACCTGCCCGTAATCCTGCTGACTGGGCCAATTGTCAAACTAGGGCTGGGTCTGGAGCTCACAGACCCTTCAAGCCTCTTATCGAGACCGGGTCACAACCCTTCACATGCCAGGCTGGGTCTCCAGACCCCTCACACGCCAGCCTGGATCACCAGACCCCTCACACGCCAGGCTGGGTCACCAGACCCCTCACATGGAGGTCTATGAGCTAGGTAACTGGCAAACAGGTCCTTGGAAGCCATAGATTGGAAATCATGGCTGCACAGAGTGGCGTCCACCCGAGGCAGTTGCCAGCAAAGCCGCAGCACTGTGCAGTTGCTCTAACTCCACACATGCACACGCAATGTTTACTGAACCACCCCCAACTGTCCCTGAGGTGAGGGGAGCCTAATTAATTATTCTATTTTCCCAACACAATTATACTGAATTCTTCCTGAATTCATGAGCTAGGATTTGCTTTTTCCCAAGAGGGTGGTGAAATCAACATCAAATCAGGTTGGTGGGTCATCTAGATATCAAATTACCTAGTTCCCAGTTTTCAGCAGGGAAAATAGAGGAAGATGCAACTGAAATATATTACTGAAATGAGTGCTATTAATCTTTTAAAGCGTGATATGTTCTAAAAATATGTCTTTGAAAGTGAAGGTTTATAGTCGTCTGAATAGTAAGCGAAGGATTTCTTTCCCAGAAAACATGGTAAGATCTTTGATACGTGATATGTGATAAAATTTCCAGCGGGGATGGTTTTTCTTGGATCTGATCCTGGCCAGTCCAGGTGGAAGGGAAGTCTTTGAATGACTGAGATGGGAGGCTGTCATCCATTATCAGGGCAATTAGGGAAGTAGATTCAGAAGTCTTTTCTTCCCATAGGCCTACTGCCTCTTTTCCGACCCAAGGGAAAGGGCAGGGCAGATAGAAAATCCCAACACTTTTAAATGTCTGACCTTCTGGTGGTCATGGTACAGGCAGGGGAGAAAAGGGTCTGTCCCACCCGTCAACCACAATTTGGCCTGAGTGTCTGTGTCAAGCCACAGGTGTACACCTGTGACTGCTGGTGAAGCTCCTGATCAGCTGCCAGCTCAGAGCCCAGCCAGCAAGGTCCCATTTGAAGCATAAGGTGTGCGTGGTCGAGAGGGAAGGACCACCGCATGAGGAAAGTAGCTGATCCCAGGAAATGGCCTTTACCTCTCGAAGAAGCCGCAGAGGTGGGAATGAGCTTCTAAGCCAAACCTAGGCCTGAGCGAACCCTCTTCCAACAATGGAAGGCTGCAAGCGACAGGAAAGGTGTTAGCACATTTTTGAGAGAGGGTAGAAAAAGCCCAGACGTGTCCCCTTCCAATTGGTATAAAGAATACGTTCTGTGCAGAAAAGGTGGTTTATGAGTACATATGGATCACTGTATGAAACTAAGAATATTGTCTGAGAGGACTGTGCACATGGATGACCAGCTTTAGATTATTTTTCAGTTTATATTCTTGATCATTTAAATATTTTTGTCAGAAAAGCCAAACATTTGCCTCCACTGAATTGGATCTTTATAATGCACAATGAGAAATTTATTGTTTTTTTTTAAATTACTTGATAATCTTCTAAATTATTATGGTGTTTCAACCATATAACAAACAAAAGAGAACACACACACACACACGCATGAATAGAAAATGAATTACATACAGGATTGCATGTCTCATTAGGCTTTTTTTTTAAACCACTTGAAAATCTTCTAAATTATTAAATTAATTGTGGTGATTCAACCATATGAGACCACACATACATATACATACACACACAGTAGAAGACAAATTACACACAGGTTTGCATGCCCTTCTAGAATGGTAGTTTGGTGATGCACAACAAGCCTATGTTTCTTGTGATTAGATTTTGATCTTCCTTTATTGTAATGTATAGTCTCCGAATGATTGCTATTTTTCTTGTTTTGGGTTGAATTTAATTCTCAGGAAGAAAGTTAGTTAATGAGAAATTTCTTCCCAAATATCACTTGACATTTCTTCCCAAGTATCACACAGATTTATTTTCTGAAGTGAAAAAGTACAGGCAGTGGAAAGGAGCTGTTGTTTATATAAGCAGAGAAGAAGTTTACTTTTTTTAGTCAGTTGAGAGGAGTGATTTTTTGCAAAATAAAAAGTAAAGTACATTATCTGGGGTACTTCGTGTTGTTTTATATATGAATGATATTTTGTCCCTGGCCAAGACAGGCCCTTTGTAGTTCTTTAAAGAAAAGTGAGTCTATTTGCTCTTGGGGAGAAGGGACACAGTGTGTATAATCATGAACTGGGAATCTCAATGAATTGTTTGGAAAAGGATGATTTTACCCAATAACGTGGCTTTAGGTATGAAATGAAAGATGGATCTGAAGATATCTTTCAATTTTTTTTCATGGACATCTGGGTTAACTTTTCTTTTGGTAATGCTTTGATCATGAGACAAATATTCAGCACCTTGTAATTAGATCACTACTTTCAGCACGGACACTAAAAGCACAGGCCAAGAATAACATGAAAAATAATTTAATAGTCATTTGGAATTACCAGACAGGATCCTAATGACTCATTTCCAATGACAAGTTAAATGGAAATTACACAGAATAAACAGGATTTATTTTCAAAGTACAACTATAGAGTGGTCACAAAGGCCTGACGAATGCCACTTCAATTTTATCTATGTTTCTCTACATTCTTTGCACACATTTTGATTTTCCCATTTTCCTTGGGACCCTATCTTCAGGTTGAAGACTTGACATCATTTATGCAGTGCCTGACAGGGGATTTTATTTCTTTAGTTATTGTCAGGCTACATTCTGATGCCTAGGGAATATGAGGCCACTGTGTTTACATACTCAGTTTCCAATTCTCACCATACCTAACATAACCATACTTTTATTTATAACTTCTGTAGATAGTTGACCAATGTAATTTAAATCAGAGATATATGGGACACTGTATAAATACAGTGTTTGGAATGATTGCAGTTATGAGTTTAAAAACACAGGATTTAAAGTATGTGTTTTTTAAATAGCTAAAATAAGGTAAAATATATGTACTGTTAGGAGTGGCTGTATGAATATAAACCAAATTTTCTTATGTGTTTGAACATGTGACTATGTAGCAGTCATTGGTAAGTGGACAAAGAAAATGTCAAAAGAATTATCTTTGTTTTAATTATAAATTGATCCACTTATTTAATACGTAGTTATTTGATATCTACTATATTTAAAACACTAAAATAAGAACTGAGGACAGTGAATAGGACAGGCATAGTCTTTTCTCTGAGAAAGTTTAAGTTTTAACCAGGGAGATAGACATTAGATATTGAACCAGTTATTATTTGATTGTAATTGTGAAAATTGCATCACAGTAGAAATACAAGGGCTCAAAGACTAGAAAATAGGATGCTGGCTGAAGTCTATACAGTGAGGGAAAACTTGAGGAAATTCAAGACTTAGTGAAATTAAGAGGGAAGAGTTTGTGAAGAATGTTCTAGACAAATGGAATAGCCAAGGCTCAAAATAGGAAAGACCCATAGTGAGGCTGTGCAGCTGAAAGGACATTGGCATTGGAATCTAGAGGGCATACTATGCCACACAAGACCCTGTCTCCCCACCCTCATCTCATTTCATAAATCACCACCCCTTCCTCAGAGCCATAAACATTTGGATGATAAATTAAGCCACGTTGATTGTTGGGACTACCTAGGAAAGGTGAAAGAGCAATGACGACAACAAAACTGGGTCAGTGACAAAACTCCAAGAACACTTAACACCCAACATTTAGATAAAAGAGGTGAATATGGTAATGGAGACTGAGAAATGAGTGCTCAGAGTGTAGGGGGATCATCAGAAGCCAAGGAAAGGGAGTGACCAGACGTGTCACATGCTGCCAAGGGGTAAAACAAGAAAAAAGTCTGACAGGTCACTGGCCAGCTGGAAGTTTTTGAACTGAAATAGAGAGTAGAGAAGAAAGGGTAAGAGTAAAGGACTGATGATATACTCCTAGGGAGAGGAGAAGGATCAGTGGCTCTCAGGTCCCAGTGAGGTCAAAGAACAGTCCTTGTGGAAGTCATGGAGAAAGCAGTCTTGGAGATGGGAGATCTGGCTGCAGTGGTGATAATACACTTAAGGATGAGGGATTAGGTGACAGAGGAAGTTATTTAGCCATTTTGGAGACAGAAACATTTCAGGTGATGACAGATTTCAGACTTGACTCTGGGAGTGAAAGGCTGAGGTAGAGAAATGAAAAGTTCATTTATAATAAGGGAATCCAGCTGGGGCATTGAAAGGGCTGTTTGTGCAGGTTGGTTATCATCTAGGGTGATGGCTACACTGGGGATGGAGGAGACAATAATAATCCAGGTGCCAAAATCTTTTTATGAAGGATACATGGTGACTAGAGATTAGTAGACAAATGATACCAATAAGAAAGAGGGGAGATGGTACATAGCTAGATGGCAGGAATATCAAAGCAGCAAAGTTTTCTGCAACAGGGTAAGGATGAAATGAACAGCACTCAGGACTAGGAGATCTTCAACCTGAGGATAACTGGGGTGTGGAGGATTAAGCAGCCGTCATCATTTGCAGAAGTGATGTCTTCCATGGAGAATGGGATTTTACTCATGTGGGAAGGTAGAGACAATGATCTGAATGAAAAATTGAATATGGACTGAAGTTTGCAAACCATGGAGCAAAATTCTCAAGGCACAGTGGAAGAATTTGAGAGCTGAGAAAGGTGGGAGAGAAAAGAGAGAATGGGGGGGTTAATGGATGGCAATTGGGCAATGAAGAATGGAGCTTGGTGGGAATTTTATTGTAGCAGAAAAGAATGCCTGGGTATGATCTGGAGACTCAGGGAACTGGAAGGAGAGGCTGACTAAGTAAATGAGGATGAGAGAATGTGGTGGGGTCAGTGTCTAAAGAGACATCTACCTCCCTTTAGTTTGAAACCTGGGAACAGGAGCTGGGCTGCAATAAATAAAGCAAAGGACAGGTTGAAAAACCTGATAAGGCTTGACTAGAGGAGACGCCATGTGGGAACTGCCTCCAGGAAAATGGGGTTCTTAATTACTAAAATGCTCACATGTTTACAAAATGTCTAATCTGCCTGAGGTTTGCACCAGGAAGCACAAGGCCTTTGCAATACTTGACCCATTCTGATCAAGTGCTTATCTTCTCTCAGGCTTTTAGGACAAAAGTTTCAGATTTTAGGATTTTGTTGTTGTTGTTCAGTATTTCTTCTTTGCACCCTGAGATATCATATAGACAATATGCATGAACTCTTAAATTTTCCTCCCAATGTTTTAATATTATGATTTGAATTTGGTATGAAAATGCCTGAAGCTACATCCCTTCTTTAATCTAGTTTATTGCTCAATACTGAGAAATTATACTTTAATAGTTATCTCATAACTTGAAATAATAATATATTTTCCAAAGATATCCAATACAAAATCAGGAAAGTACTTTGACGCTGGTTGAATCTGCTTCTTTCCAAAAGCTATGTGATAATATAGGCCTGACGATAAATCTAAAAATTCATACTGAGTGATGAACTTATGTTTTTGTGGGCTTCGAATGAGTCAAATGTAAACAATTGTGGTGGTTTAGTTCTAGTTAATACCAACATTCAAACTCTGATCTTTTGAGCTGTTTCTGGTAGTATCACCAGGTAGTTTCACTATCTTTTGTCATTGGAAAGGGAATTGGGGATTAATCTACAAATGACTTACCACACTCCATTTTAATTCTTTGCTTAAATAATTTAGGAAATTGTTTGCACAATTGAGAGTCTGAGATTGTGTTGTATTTATATTTGTATTCTCACACCACACCCAGTGTCTGGGGTACTCTAGGTAAATGGTTGTTGAATGTTCCAGTTATCTGTCACTACACAATGCTGCGTGACCACTGGAAAAAATAATACACAGCCCAAACCACATTTATTTAGTTCATGAGGCTGGGTGGTTCAGCTGACCTGAGTTGGTTTCAGGTGATCTAGGCTGGTTTTGCACAAATGTCTGGGGCTCCTCTGGCTGTTGGTTGCCTCAGCTTGGACAGCTGGGGTAACCTGACTCTGCTCCATCTTGAGCTCAGCCTCCAGCAGGCTAGTCTAGGTATACTGTCATGGCACAGTAGAAGTACAAGAATGAGCAAAACCAATTGTGCAAGCATCTTTCAAGCCTGTTTGTGTCAACCTCCTGTTGGTCCAGAAGAAGTCACCTGGACAAGCCAAAAGTCAGAGTAGAAGGGCACTGCAAAATTACATGGAATGAACATGGATACAGAAGGGGAAGAATTATGTAAGGGGGAAGAATTGGGGCCAATAGTGTAACCAATACTCTCCACTGAAAAAATACCCTGCGTTGATAAGAAATCAATCATAGAATGACTTGAAGTGCACTGTGCTAATGGTCAGGAGGCACATCCCTGCATCTTGGCACTGTTCATACTATTAACTTGGGTGAATTATTGGGTGAATCATTCTGGACTCTAATTCCCTTTCTTTTTTTAATTTTACACTTGAAACATAATTGATTATACATATTTATAGGGTACAGAGCTGACTATAAGTGTTTGTGTACAATATGTGATGATCAGATCAGTATTATTAGCATGTTCATCATTGCAAATGGTAATCATTCCTTGTGTCCATTACCCATTTTCTCCATAAACTTCCTAACCCTCTCCCTTTCCCACATCTACTGACCATAGATCTAGTCTCTCCTTATTCGTCCTTTCCAAGCTTTAAAAACCTTCAACTGGCTTTTTAATAAATTTAATGCTATACACCATCTGCAGGAGGAACTTTAGAGGAAAGTTGTTCATTATCCCGTCTTTCAGAGAGCCAAAATTGCTAGTGTGGATGGACAAAACTAATCGGCTAATTTTGACCCATGAATCTTCAAATATTTTATAATCACATTCAAACTGATAAACTTGTAGTCTGAATTTGGGTATGAAGCAAAGTGCTGAAAGTTTAAATTCCTATTGAGGCCTTCAGTTTTTGCTCTTATCCGATGATTTTTTTGAAGCATACAATGTGTCATTAGATACTACGACATCTCTTATATGTGAGATGAGTTACAGGGGCCATTGATACTGTGCCTTAATAATTCATTGCTATAAAGAATTGTTATCCTTAAGTTGACTAGAGGATCTTTGTAAAAATTGTGTGATGCTGTTTAAAAAATATGGGTTATTTTAGAGTAGATGTTATGATTTGTTTCATATAAAGTATACAGATAATACAGAAATGAAACCTGCTATTTATTATACATATGTAATTATGTAATATATAACATTCTGCATTATTTAACTATAAGGATAAAAACTGAGTACAAATGTTGTTAATAAAAAATAGTTGTAAGCTTCACAAGAATATACACAAATGGTCTTTGAAGATGATTTTCTGTGCCTAGAATGACTTCTTTTTCTAGTTACTTAGATTGCCTCAAAAATTTCACACCTAGATTACCAAAATATATTGATGAACATATATTTTGTAACTTGCTTTGACATATAGAATGTTCTGTTTCAGACCAACAGAAATGACTTGCCATATGATAAATGTTTATCCTTGTTGTATCTCTGGGAAGCATTTATTCTGGGCTGATAATTTACTTGTGAAATCACTCTGGCCTGTGTCATTTCAGAGTCACCACGTAGACATATCCAAGAAACTTCACTCAAATCAAGCTGGCCTGGATTCAAAAGTACCAGTTGGTTGTCAGGATGATTTGGCTGATGTGGAGAGGGAGAAGAGGAAACATGGGGCCACTGCAGCAACATGCACCAATGTGACTACAGGTCAGTCAAGCTGCATGACAGTGGTTTTAATTGCCTACAAAACAAAGGCACAGTATGCAGATTCTTACTACCCTTTTGCTTGGGAATATGGCTCAGCCGAAGTGACCATCTTGCCCTGTAGATCTCATTGAAATGTAATTTTAAGTGTCGCATGATGTTAAACACCCACAATAATGATAGGACTGTTCATTGTTTTCCATTATTAGATTTTTCTCCTCTCATTTATGGTTTTCATGGAGAAGAAAGTGTTTTATTTTAAGATTACTTGTATTGTTGTAATACCAGTAATCTTAAAATACTAATAAGGGCCAGCCCGTGGTTGACTTGGGAGAGTGTGGTGCTGATCACACCAAGGCCACGGGTTCGGATCCTTATATAGAGATGGCCGGTTCGCTCACTTGGGAGAGTGTGGTGCTGACAACACCAAGTCAAGGGTTAAGATCCCCTTACTGGTCATCTTCAAAAAAAAAAATATATTTTTATATTTTTGCTAGAATAATGAACAAGAAGGATTAAGGCTTGAGAAGAGGCTACAATAATTGAGATGTTTTTAATTTAAAGAAGTTTCAGATAAGTAATCAAATGCAGACTTGAATGATGATGATTTAGTTTATAGAGACAGTGATGTGCTATTTTTCATCTCTACTGAGGGCAAAACAAGAGCAAATGGACTTGTGGAGGAGTTGATAGCATTCAATTAAGCTATCCAGACTAACTTCCATATGGTGGAAATCTGGGATGAGTTAGCAAGGGAAATAATTTTCTTTCTTGGCAATATTTTAGAACACCAAACCAGCTTAATTTCTATTACACTTTATCATTGAAACTTCACATTTAGTTGTAGGAAAATTGAAACTGTAATTATTCTTAAGTATACGGTTTGTTCCTTTCCCCTCCTTATTTGGTCTCGTAACTAGCAGTTTTTTCTCCTAGGACATGTAAAAGTCAAAATACTAGATATAAAGTCTCTGAAATGTTTCTGCTCCAAACTCTGTCCATACAACCTGATTCTTTCATGTCGTTAGCTTACTGGCTTCTGACACTCCTATAAAAATATCCCATAGAGCTTTTCTTATTACCTTTTCATCGACTCTCTCTGAGTGATAAAAATGAAATTCTGGAAAGGGCTTTCAAAACCATGCATATTGCAATTCCTTCAAATTTCAAATACTAATCAAGTGTGACTATAAAAGAAACAGCCGTGGCAGTGGAAATTGCTGCAGTGTGTTGAGTCTCAAGCTATTATTAATTCATTGCAAACTATTTTTTTCTTTTAGATTACGGATCCTAAAAAGTACTAGATAACACAGTTCCCGAGATCAAAGTTTTTGTTTCAATCACAGGGAACCTTGTTATCTAATCTTCGCCTGCGTGTGTGTCCCTCTGGGATGGTACAGTAGCAGTTCCAGCTTTGTGCCCTGGGTGAACAGTACAGAGTATGTAACAGACCAGGGCAGCACCTGCTTTGAACATACTTAAGCAAGTATGTTTAATTCCAGGTTTTAAAGTAGAGAATTAAAGTAGGGGGTCTAGACAGCTGAGACTTCCTAACTTCATTCAAGTGAGTAAAATGAAATCTCCTTTCTTAGATTAAGTTAATTTCAACATGCATTTATTTAGAAATTACCCAGCATGCACCTCTGGGCAATATTTTTATTTGGTTTCCCATTTGTAAATGCAATAAATTACAGTCTTTTGTCCTTATGAATTATAATTCTGAAAATTTTGTACATAAAGATACAAAAGTAAAGTGGAGCAGAAATACAATTTTTTTCAAATTTCATTTTTTATCTTTTTTTTTTTTCCTTTTTGTCTTTTTTTTGTGTCCAGCAACGGATCGCAACCCTCAGTGTCGCGCCCATACCGGACAGGGACCAGCAACGGGATCGCAACCCTCGGTGTCGCGCCCGCACCTCGCTCAGCCAGTGAGCGGGAACCGGTCTGTATGTGGGATCCGAACCCTTGGCGGGAGCACCACCACACTCCCAAGTGGCGCACTGTAGCAGTGCGCCACCGGGCCGGCCCCATCATTTTTTATCTTATATAATATATGTTTCTTTATTTGAAAATGAGTCTCCTTGAATTTATACTTAAACCATGCCAAGTATGGACAGCTCATCTTTGAATATGTAGTAAATTCTTTGAGTTCAGGATGGGTAAATGAGACTCTTTCTGAGTTTTCCCTTCTTTTTAATACTTAGACATAAGTCGGTCATTTCCTAAATGCTCTTTTGGTGAGGGTAGAGTTGCTGAGTCTTTCTAGCATATCACAGGTTTAAAAAAAAAAAAAAGAAGGCCTAATTAAGATACAAGTATTGTTTTTCTAGCTTTGCTCCTTCAGGGTACTCAGTTCTATTATTTCAGTTAGATGAGGCAGAATATTTTCAAATATGTATCTAAAAATTATAATAAAGGGAAGTCTTCATCTTGGTATTCAATGTAAATAACTGGAATATTTGCTGTGTATGGCTGAACATGAACTGTATAATGAGAATTTAGTATATTCCAGCTGGGAGTAAAATAAAACTGTAACTCAGGGTGAGTGCTGTGAGCCCCCAGCTTTTCTTCACTAAGAAACTGATGAAAATGTTTCACCACATCTCATAGATGACCTTCGTCTGTGGGTCCTTGATTCACTCTGGTTGCTTGGTGATGCCCCCGCCTTATTTTAGGAACATTATTATTAACTGTACATGTTGTTTTGCTCATAAATTACTAAAAGAACTAAATTACTAAGTTTGCTGAAAGTAAGATGATTGAGTGGTAGGATGACAAAGTTCGGACATTTGGAGTCTAAAGTGAGACTGTTGGGTTTCAATTATGGGTCCCCCACTTGCTAGCTGTGTACCATAAGCAATTTATTAAAGTCTCTATGTCTTTATTTGTAAAATTGGGTTAATAACAGTGCTACACATAGACTATTTTGAAGATTACATTAGATCAAATAGGTGAAAGTTAACATAGTACATAATAAACTCCAATTAAGTCACAGCTATAATTAACTAGTGAGTAATTAACTACTGAGTCCTTACAAGTTGATTGCTAAGGAAAACTTTGTTTCCCTGTGATTGCTCTGTAAAGTGCTGGCTGTAGCCACCTGAGGTTGTGACTCATGAAGTCTCTGTGATTCTGTCTGCATTTTCTTCTCCTTTGAGAACTGTATCCTGTTGGGAATTTTATGGCCTTTGTGAATGTTACGGGCAAGGGAGGGGACAGGGAACCTCTTTGGCAATGTCACCAATTCCTTAGAATCCAAAAAACTCCAATTTTGTAGAGATGCGGATGCCCTGATCCTCTCTAACGGACTCTTTCCCCATCTGACCTCGGTAGTGACAGCTCAGGAAGAGCATAGGGCATCACTGTCTAGTCAGCTTAAGAGCTATTTTTAGTAAATGACATGTGTTAGGTAGAAATGTTTGCATTAAGCTAGTTGTTGCATGGCCGGTTCCATGTGGCAAGTAGATTGGGAAGTGCTCTCAGGAACAACACCTGAAGCAGAGTAACAGAAGCAGGTCTGGGCAGAGGGAGAAGTTGGATCACCATACAGTCATGGCAAAGACCTCAGCTCATCCCACAGGGAGCTTGGGAGTTGGTATGGCTCTTTTGTTCTCAAGTGGGGGTGGGAAACAGGCCTTTGTGCTCCCTGTGTCAATGAGTCACTGGATTCAGCTGTTCCTGAGAAGGGGTTGTGTCTTTGGGCTGATGGCTTTCTTTAGCCAAGGGCAAAGTCATTTGGTACACGAGGATTATTATCTAGTTGTGAGGAGGATCTGATAATTATGTGGGTCACTCATTAATTGCTGCGATTGTGTCTGGTGATATGCCTGGTTAAACAGCAGGCTGTTTTCCTTTTTCCCCCTTATGTGTCCCTCTAGAAACTGAATCTTTGCCAGAAAGAATGCCCTTTTAAATGTGCCTATTTATTTTTGCCCTACATAAGTGTTCTCTATTCAGCAAATCTTATACTCTCCTGATCCACATTCTGTAATGTAATTTCTTTCCTTCTGAAACTTCAGCTATGTTCTTTGAATTATCCCTACGTCTTTAGGCAAAATTTGTGCTAACACTTGCCCTTCATAAATTAGGCTAGTCAAGTAGTGAGAAAAACTCTGGGCCAGAAAACAAAACACAGTTACCTTAAATTTTAGTCCAAGCTCTGCCACAACCTAGATGTGTAGCCTTTCACAAGTCATTTCATTTCTCCGTGCTTCACTTTGCTCATCAAATAGAAGGTACATGAAGTAATCTTTATGCCCATAAAGATTACATAAAGTAATGTTTATGCTTTCAATTCTGAAAGCTTGTGATTCTGTGGCCTATTCTGATATCATAGAGCATTGAGACTGCTGGGCTCAAACTGTGTCATCTCTAAGACTCACAGATGATTCATCACATCTAGGACCTCACTTAATTTGGTAAGTTATACAGGTGAGAGGAAACAAGCTCCATGGGAAAGATGTCCACTGAGGCCAAGGTGGGAGCTAGAGAATAACGAATGGATCTGTAGGAAAATAACGAAGTCTTCATACTGAGCTTTAGTTTAACCTAAATGTTTAATCTAAACTTCAGACTTAACTTGTATTATGGGAAATAAAACACAAATCAGGTCCCTATCGGGATTATTTTGAAGATTAGACAAGGTAGAGTTTCTGTATTAAAGATTTTGATTGAATGGCAGATTATACACTATCAAGAGGTAAGTATTTTGGATATTATTATCATAAAACATATTCTTGTTTCTCAATATTAATAATAGTTGTTATTCTAAGTAGTGTTCTAAGCATAATAATTACTTTTACTCCAAAGACTAGAAAACCTTTTATTTAAAATATTGGATAGTTTTAACTGCTAATCAGATAATCTGGCATATCTTTCATGCTTCTTATAACATCAGTGCTAATTGTTCATAGCATAAACAAAATAACGATATTAGTAGAATTTCCCTTACATTTCTAGGGAATGCTATATCAGTTTGGAAATCTACCACCCTAAAGTAAAATGTTATGATTCCTCTTTGCTTTATAGCAACCTATTTCCCTCTTCTTAGAGGTTTAAATGTTTAAGAATGTGCTGGAAGGACAACCCCCAGTCATTTCATTTTTCGAATAATTCTGAAATATCATTTCCTATTAGGCAGTTGTGTGAGCACTGACAACCTGGCCCCTCTTCTTCCCTAGAGATTAATTTATTTCCTGCAGTGCTTGCTCTTTGTGGAAAATCTCACTCGTCAGCCTTCACCAATGGGAAATCTCATCAGCAGAATGTTAATTATAAAAGCAAAACCATATACTGTATTGTATTGAAAGGAAAAATAGTTCTCTAGGCAAAGCAACTTTTTTCTTTTCTCCACTCTGTCCTCAATCTGTAGCTGGACAGGAACATTAGCCACTGGGAGAATGTTTCATGAGGTGGCAGTGTATATTCACTTCATGAAAATGTGCAGGCTTTGCAACCAGTCAGACCTAAGGCTGAACTCTGATTCAAAGAATGTCACATTTCTCGTTAATTTTGTTTCTTTATCTTTAACATTAGAATAAAAATACCTACCTCACATGATTTTCATGCATGAAAAATCACGTAATGTGATTGTTAAAAATCCGTATTCTTGGGATCAGTTCTTTTGAGCAGAGTTGGCAGACTATGGCCTGTGGATCCGATCTGTCCTATTGCCTGTTTTTGTACAGCCCAGGAGCTAAGAATACTTGTCTTTTCATTTTTAAATGGTTAAAAAATTTAAAAGCAGGATATAATTTTCTGATGTACAAAAATTATATAAAATTAAAATTTCAATGCCTATAAATAAAGTAATTTTGGAACACAGCCACACTCATTCATTTACATATTGTATATGACTGCTTTAGTGCTATGTCAGCAGAGTTGAGTAGTTGTGAAAGATATTTGCTATCTGGCTCTTTAGAGAAAAAGTTTACTAACCTCTGCTCTAGAGAGTCTATTTCAGAGGTCCTCAGGGATACCAGTAATCTATTTCAACATGTTTCTCAGGTGATTCTGATACAGGGGGTCTATGGACCACACTTTGAAAAATAATGCAGTGGAAGAATTGTGAACAACTTTTCTCTTCTTCTCACTCATCAAACACACTCTGTTACCAAGTCCTATTGGCTTTATCTTCAAACAATATCTAAAATATTACCACTTTTTTCCCACGCTCATTGCTATCAACCTGGTCCAAGCTAAATGCTGCTGTCAGTCATCACCTCTCATCAGGATTTTTGAATTGCCTTTCTAACTAGTCTATCTGCTTTTACCCTCATTCTGTAGTGTCCATTCTCAAAAAAACAACCAGAGTAAATGTGTTAAAATCTCAACCAGATCATGGAACTTCTCTCCTCAAAATCCTCCAGTGGCCTCTCCACTTCTTCCCCTTCTCACTGCTCTGGCTACATTGGCCTCCTGTCTGTTTCTCAAAAACTCTAGTGGATCTCCATCCTCAAGCCTCGCATAGACTGTTTTCTTTAAGTTGCATGATCTTCCCCCAGAGATTCACATGGCTTTCAGCTTTGTCTTCCTTCATCTGTTGCATCCTTGGTGATCCCTTCCACAACCACCTTATTTGAAATTGTAACCTTCTTATCTTACCCTCTTAAAGGTGCCCATCTCCTTTATGCTATCTAACATATTACATACTTCCCCTGGTTATTTTGATTATGGGTCACCACCCCCACATAAGGGCACCAGGAGGGCAGAAATTTTTATCAGTTTGCTTTACTCTTAGATTCTAGAATAGTGTCTGGCTTACAATAAATCCTCAATGAATATTTTCTGAATAAAGAAATTAACCCCAGACTCCTATTCTGTAATTGATAAAAAATATATGGCACCTTCTGAACATTTTCTGTGTACAAAAACAATCTCCAGGCATAAAAATATAAGACTTGTCTCTGCAAAATGATGCAATATTCACTTAGTCACTGCAAATGAGAGGGAGAATAAAGCAGCCACTAACTTGTATCATTTGTCATTCAATCTCAGCTGATGATTTAATTACAAAAGATGCTAAGGAAAGGAAAGTAGACAGTGGGTACAGATGTGAAAACATGGATGAAAATCCAGTTGAAAATATTCAGAAGAGATTCCAGGAAACCACAGTCAAGGTGCATCCTAAAGAAAGTAGATGGTTCACTGCAGGTTTGTTCAACAGTAGGATGAGCAATTTTAGGAGAGTAGCACCCAAAGTTCTCTATATGTAAAGGGAAGTGTTCTATAGCCTTGGTTCAAATTAATGCTTTAGAAAGCAACAGCTCTAAGAGAATGAAAACCAGCTTTAGATGTGCTTGGATTTAATTCCTCTAAAATATGAGGAAATGGAGATTTCCTTTCACTTAAATCTTCTTATTAAAAGAATTGCCCATCTAATTTCATGCTTATAACTTCATTTTGTGGATTGAACAGTAAGTTATTCATACAGAGACATAGATTCTGACTATTGAAGGACACTTCTTTAGCCTATATTCTTTAGAGATAAAAACAAAACAGAACTCCAGTCTATGTCTATTCTTCTATGAGCAAAGTGTTTGGTTGGCTTGACCTCCAAGAAACTTAGTTTATACGATTCCAAATCCCTCTGATAATTTGACCATCTAAGTAGTTGGTTCAGTGAATATTCGATTCAATGTAAGAAGCATCATTGACATATTAAACTTGTGACATTTCCAGAAGGAATTTTTGATGTATGCCTAAAAATACGATTTTAAGTCAATTTGGATTTTAAAACTTCCTTAAATAGTTGTGAGAAAAAACAGTTCTTGAACATTTCGAGATTTCCTGAAAGTTAATGTGATAAGGTGCAAAGTTTCCATTAAATGTGAAATCTGCTTTGTCAGCTAGAGCTGACCACCAGAGGCAGCGTGGGTGTTATTTAGAGGATCCCTACACCAGGTAAAAGATTGGGCTAAATCAGGTAGGGTGAAGTGACTTATAAAACTGAGATTACTTAAATCCTATTATTTATTTTGAGATAATCTAATTATTTTAATTTCCTCACCTCCCATTTTTCTGCTTGACTATGTACTATCTTAAATCAGCTTATTGACGAGGGAGAGTGAGACTAATAACTGTCAAGATGACAGATTGAACTTTCAGACTACAGGCTTATAATAGTTTTATGTGACTATAACATGGTAATAGCAAGTAGTATTTCTGTAGTACTTTACATTTTACAAAGCACTTGCAGGTCCATTATTTCATTTGATATTCCACAAGTCTATGATTCAGTTATTACTATCAAAACTCATTCGCTGGTAAGAAAGTGAAATTCAGAGAATTTTTAAGACACACAGCCAGTAAGTTGTAGACTCAGGAATCAGACCTAGGTCTTCAGATTCCGGTTGTCTGTGCTACAGTGATTTCATTTTCTCTCACCCCTCCCTCCCCCCACCCTAACTATAGCAATGCTGTGATGGAGAAATATTCTTGTAAACCCTCTTTACAGATAAAGTCACAAAGATAGTAAGTGATAGAAATGGGAATTAGGAGCCGGCCCGGTGGCGCACTGCTATAGTGCGCTGCTTGGGAAGCACAGCAGCGCTCCCGCCGAGGGTTCGGATCCCACGTACAGACCGGTTCCCGCTCACTGGCTGAGCGAGGTGTGGGAGCAACACCGAGGGTTGCGATCCCGTTGCCGGTCCCGGTCCGGTACAAGCGCGACACTGAGGGTTGTGATCCGTTGCCGGACACGAAAAAAGGAAAAAAAAAAAAAAAAAAAAAAAAAAAAAAAAAAAAGAAATGGGAATTAAATCTAGGCATACTGCCTAAAAATTTTGTGTTCTTTTATCTATAATGTATGTTCTAGAGTATGTAGTTGTACTGCTGTTTGTGATGTAAGAAAGACCTAAAAATCTAAAGGCAGCAGTTGGGGACAATGGATCAAAAGGTAAGAGAATAAACAAATTAATTCACCCACATACACACACACAAAAAAAAACCGGGGGGGGGTGGGGAAGAAGATATAACAACTATACTTTCATGAAGTTGTTACAACAAGCAAACGGAAAGGACATTCTTGGGGGGGAGGGGAGAGAGGGAGGAGGGAGGGAGGTGTCGGTGATGGGCCATAATAATCATATACAGTGACTATTGACAAAATAAAAATTTAACAAAAAAAAAAAAAAAAAAAAAGGTAAGAGAATAAAATCCAGGAGAACATGAAGTCCAGGCTATTTCCCTCACCAGGCCACTGACCCCGGCTCCCAGCCTCAGCACTGAGGGAAGATGTTGACAGAGGAAAACAAATGCAGGCTGTTAGGGGAATTAACAATGCAGTATGGAGAAATTTCCCTTCTTTCTTTCTTGACATCACTTTTCTTCTTTCCCAATTAGTCGGTCAGCTTCATGGAAGACACAAAACTGTATATTTTATCTTTGTATTTCATGCATATCATAAAAATTGCTGACTGTTGGTGAGACAGTTTTAGGCTCTTCCCATTTATTAACTCATTTAATCTCTGTAACTACCCCACAAAAAAAAAATAGTTATTATTGCCCTCCCCACCCACTCCCGCTTCGTTTTTTAAAGATGATGAAATGAGGCACATAAAGGTTAGGTAACTTACTTTAGGTTATCAGGTAGTTGTGGGAGAAAAAGAATTTAAAGAAGGAAAGAAGGGAGAAAGGAAAGGAAGAGAAAAGAAAGAGGAAAGGGAAGGAAAGTGAGAGAGAGGAAGAAAGGGAGGCTGGAGAAGTAAAGAAGGAAGGAGGAGAGAAAGAAATCAGTGACAGGCTACCGAGTGCTCAGAGGCAGGGCCACGGAGGGTTTCTCTCTAGGTCAGGGTGGCTAGCACTTAACAGATCTCTAGTACAATAGAGGTATGGGAGAGCTAGAGAGATGTCTGGATTTCTGTACATCTTGACCGTTGTAGTGCTTGCTATTAGGGTCTTTTTAAACCACTCATCTCTCATGCTCCATAAAGCCATAGTGGAAAGAAATGCAGTTTATTGTCTGAAGACAGACAGAATTCCTGTTTGTAACGTAGCTTGCTTTACTGAAGAGTCTGGTATGATCTTGTGTTAATTTCAGGTCAGTGTATATGTTAATTAGGAGCTTTCAATAGTATGCGAATGCTTGAGTCCTGCTGCTTTTTCTTTAGTTTGACATTCACAGACATCCTTTTCCTCCCCTGCAGTCCTTAGAACTCCACGAAGTTTGAGCTCTATTCTGTAGGTGTAGTGCCACAGCCAAAGAGTGTTGGATCAGAAATCAGACATTTAAAAAATTCGGACATTTTTTCAGCTTTAAGCATTTACTAGCTGTGTGATTGCTGGGCAGATCTCAACTTCACTGTGGCCTCAGTTTCCTACCTCATATTATCTATATAATAGAATTGTTGTAAGCATAAACTAAAACACAAAGAAAAGCATTTTGTCAGCTGGAAAACACTTTAGAAATTTAAGGTATTCTCTCCTACCTCATAGAAGTATCTACATTGTCTTTGAAGAGTTTACATTTTTCCTCTCTTTTCCTTTTATTTATTTATTTATTTTTTGGCTCTTCCTACTTCCAATTATTTTTCAAAAAGTATATATGTATGTGAGTATCTTAGAAGCAGTATTTGAAAGCAGGCAGTTCTCCTTCCTGATTATTTCCAACAGATATATCCAATAGACTTCTCTTATTTTTTCTTTACTTATAGAAATCGTCAAAAATGAAAAACATAAAAAATGAGATGTGCTGAAGCCACTTGGGCAGTAAGCATAAATGTTGCAATGGAGAAGGAAGCCTCACCTGCTAGCTGAAAAACAGCTATTCCCCAGTGGACTCCAGAAGAAACTTGACCGGCCACTGCAAAGAAGAAAACAACCTTAAAAGATTCAACAGATAAAACTCAAAGAGAAGACTATGATATAAAATTCACATAGTGTATTCTGTTGTGCCAAAATATGTATGTATTGTTTTATTGTTATTTAGGACGTATTTATTTAACGTACACATTTATCGTGGTTCATATTTCTGCTACCAATTATCAAACAATTGAAAAACAATTATACATTTCAGTTTCTGAGTAAAACCAATCTAAAATAAGATAAAAACTCACCAAATATTTTCACTTTTTTCAGGATTTGTTTTACCATTTTTCTAGTGCTATCATCATTTCTGATAAGACTAACTTAAAAAAATTATATCTGAGAGAGGCTTAAAATACCCGGGTTTCTTATTTGAATCCTTGGAAGTGTGAAAATGAGTTTGACTTCACATTTTCAGTTTGTTTTATAAATATACTGTAAATATGTGTGTTCAAGCCTCAATAGCCAAAGCCATTGGGAGTCACAGGAATTTTCCATAACTACTTCCCCTATGTCCTTACAATCAGAGTTCACAACTGCAGTATCACCAAAGTTCTGATAATGTGCCTTATTATGTTATGCATTATATCCTAGATACCCCTTTAGATGAATGTTAACTAGGATTATAGGGAAACCATTTAGTTAAGCATAATATTTGATGGAAATAAAAAGGCAATAGAATTATAACGAGATACAGTAAATTTGGTAGACTAGAAACAAAAGTGATTCTTAAATAGTGTACATTAGAATAGCCTTCTTATAGTTACATAATATGTAAAAATTACTTTAAGAGCTGTCAAATTTTGATCATTTATCTTATTATATATTAAGTATGCAAGAACAATATTATTCTGCCTCTAATAAAATAAAGAGACAGAAGTTATCTGGTTAAAATTACATGGGAATTTTATGGCAAGCCTTGGACTTTGTTCATAGGTCGCACTGTTTACGAAAGCAAACTGTTAGCTCATCTTCTATCTCATAATTATTTTATGTTATGTGGGGAAATTATTTGTTGATTTAGTACTTAAAAGTTTCTAAAGGCAACAAATCATGAAAAATCTTTTCAACAGAAAAAATACAGTTAGAGATCTTTCATATAATACTTATAATCTGGTTTAGCTTACCTCTCTTTTTTTTTTCTTTTTTAAGTGGCAATGAATCCTGGTTTTCAATATCCTAAAGATTGTTTAGTGATTTGATTGTGATAATGTCATTTGTTAACTATAATTTCTGAAATTTTGTAAGATGGTTTTATTTTTATTTATTTTGCCTGTTTGTGCTAAGAACAAGAACTTTTCAAAGTTTATGTCCCCGTGTTTGATTATTGAAGGCCACAGAGAATCCTGACACAACCCAACAGCCTTGGAAAACTGCCTCATAAATATATTTGGACTCGCAGAATTTGTTATTTTTCAAATAATAGTGAATACTTAGTAGTTTTATTTTGTGTATGAGAATAAATTTATTTGTGCCTTTAGAAAGCACGATTCTATTCTTAGAAGATGGAGATAATGCGTATCTTACTTTGGTCATCAAGGGCTTTCTGATGGAAATCACACACAAGGGTACTTCATGGAAAGATTCACATTATCTTTGAATTCTACTTTTTCACAAACTTTTTGAAATACCATTGTATAACATTTCTAACTTAATATAAATCCTTTTGCATACTGTGTTTCCAGTTGTCTTGATACTGAAAAGTGTAATATGCTAACCTATGGAAGATTTTGGAAGTTTGAAAATAAATTTCCAAACTTTCATTTATTTGTGTTCTTTACCATGTTTAACTGTGGAATAACTATCTTCTTAGAGCAATTAAGTTAAAATATTCTTAATCTAGAATTAAAATCGATTCTTTATGACTAAGAAGAAGCCAGGAGGAGAGAGTCCCCCTAACCCCTACGGACCTACAGTGTGGGCATAGACAAGCTGCATAGACACATATTAATGCTGCCCTCTTCCTAACTGAATCAGTCATGCAATTTTGGGAAGGAGGGATGGAAAGAGTGAAAAATGGAGAGAGGTAAATGTGATTGTTTGAGATGGGCTAGTTCAATGCTTATAACGAGGATTTTAATATTAAAGCTGTTTGTTTTAAGATCAAAGTCAACACTTAATGAGATTTCCAGTTGTTTATCCAAAGTTTTATGATTCAAGTTACTTCAAAAAGAAAGAGTATGTATAAAATTTGTGGGAAGGAAGAATCAGAATTTGGATCCAAATATATCCCACTAGGCTGGAATACTAAAAGTGGAATCCAATAGAATGAAAGTGTTCTTTTGATTTTACCATCAAAATATTTCCACGATTTTACCACTTCTTACTGCTTCCACTTCTACTGCTGTGGTGCAAGCTTCAATCATCTCTTTCAGATTATTGCACTAACCCTATAACCATTCTCCCCATTCCTGTCCCTACTTCCTATCAATCTATTCTTACTTCAGTAGCCAGAATGGTCTCATTAAAACGTGCTATTATTACATACCGCAGTCACTTGCTTCCCACCTCGCTCAGAGTAAAAGCCAAAATTCCTAAAAGGATTTACAAAGTCCCACACCGTCTATCCTCATTACCTCTCTGCTTGTCTTCTCACTCACTTTGCTTGAGTCACACTGGCCTTCCATCATTCATCAGCCCTGGCAGGACCAGTCCTGCCTCAAGGTCTTTGCATTTATTGTTCTCCGCCTGGAATGCTTTCTGCCCTGCTCTCTGCACAAGTCATTCCCTCACTTCCTTCAGGTTTTATCCATATGTTACCTTCTCAGCACAGCCTGTCCTGACCACCTATCCCAAACTGTAACCTCAATTCCTCCTCGTCCTTTCTGTTTCATTTCCTGTTTTAGTTTTCTCCATAATAATTAAGTCTACTTAGCATACTATATATTTTACATGTCTTGTTTATTTCTATCTCCTTTACACTACAATGTAAACTCCATGAAGGCAGGGATATTTACTTGGTGGTTTTTACCTTGGTCTTGGACTTTCCAGCCTCCAGAACTGTGAGCAGTAAATTCCTATTGCTTATAAATGATCTAGTCTAAGGTATTATGTAATAGCAGCCTGAAACAGACTAAGACAGTGCAATAACTTGTCCTTTATCTTAGAAAAGATATCCTGGTGCCCGAGATCACTGGAACCCTAAAATCTTTATCCGTATGGCAATATCTTGAATCTTTGTAAAGTTTATCTAACAGTTCCTGGATTGTACATCTTGCCAGGGTATCCATCTTTTTTTAATATATCATGTCAAAATAACATAATATTTTCATATAGTGGGCCAACATGATGTACAATTTCCAGATGATCTCAGTCCTTTGGGTTCTATGGTGGCAGAAAGCAGGTGAATTAGCATTGCCCTGGGATAAAACTGACATGAACTGGTTTTGATTTTTCTTCATAGGTATTGTTAAAAATAATGTGTTCACCAGATGAGAGGACACATGGTACGTAACAGAGGCTTTGTAAATCTGGTCTAGTAAAAATACAGCAACCATAATTAGGGCTACTACTTGCTAAGTCCACTATCAGCTACCATAATATATCAAGTTTTTGTAGGGACCAGACTGCTAAATAAGTGGAAATACGACTGAGACCATAAACCCTGCATTCCTTAAATCTTTGAGGGTGGCACTAATTTATAGAATATAAATATTATATCTAGAATATGATATTGTTTTATGTTTACTATCTTTTTCAAGAGTAAGTGAAGATAGTTTCAGGGAATTCAAGCCAGCTTTTTCTACTATAATAGTTCTTTCTTCACAGGTCAAGAAACCATTGTTACAGTTCTAAGAACCAATATGTCTGTTTTGATTATATCTCAAGAAATGAGGAAATGATCACTGGTAGGGTCTGTGTTAACAAGTGGACCCATTGTGAAATGGAGTTGGTTCAGAAGACTCTTTATTATCTGACCTTCATATGTTCATATTCTAAAAGGAGTTGTACTATGTGTGAAAGTATAATCTTAAACCATCTACATGGATGTCACAATTGTTCTATATTCTTTCATTAATGTACTAAAGCTATACTAAAGAATGGGAGCCAAAGTCCAAAAGCTGTGGGGCCCAAGTTTGTGTGGCTTTTCTATGCTGAGGTGACCTACACTCTTAAACTATTCTTGTCACTTCTTGAGAACAGTGAAATGATTGGGCACAAGGAAAGTTGCAGCTAAAGTCTGAAGCCTCCAGGATTTTCTTGCTTTGCATACTGCTTGTCATCTGTTTTGTACTCTTCATTAAAAATAAGTAAACTTGGTGCTTGATAAACCTATTGTGTCTTGTATATTTGATTGACAATCTGAATCTGAAACTCACTGTAATGGTCTTGTTCTTGCAAGAGCGAGCAGAAAAATAAAACATAAAAATACCAGAAATAACAAATATAATAATTTTTGAAAACCCTAAAACCCAGGTTAGGCACAACAGAAGAGGTAGTTGATAAGATAGTAGACCTTAAGTAATTGCCCAGAATATAGCAAAAGAAGACAAGACAATGGAAAATATAATAGGTGGTAAAAGACATCAATAGGAGTTTAAGAAGGAGTAATATTTATTAAATCAGAGAGAGAATAGGAGAAATTGAGAGCATGGTATAAGGCAGAGATGAGGTGATATTCAAAGAGATGATGTCTGAGAACTTTCTGGTGATAAACGATACCAATTCTCAGATTTAGGAAATATGGCATATTTCAAGAAGGATAAAAAAGTAATTTCCCAACACATCATATTATAATGAAATTTGCAAAGGTGGATACAAAGATAAGAATGGGGCATCAAAAAAATTGGACAAACAATAGACTTTACTAAGCCCAAACAACAGCTGGAAGATGGGGTGCTGGAGAGAAAAACTATCAAGTAAGAACTGTGAGAATAAAATAAGAATAGAAGACTTTTACAGATAAGAATTGAAAAATAAGAATAGAAGGCTTTTACAGAAAAAAAAGAAAGCAGATTTACAGTCAATTGAATTCTCAGTAGAAGACTATCTGAAGGATATACTCTGAGAAAGAAAATAAATCCAGAAAAAAGATATGAGAATCAAGAATGAATGATATGTTAAGAGAGAACTCACAGAGTGAGAGAAGATACTTGCAATATATATATCCAACAAAAGGATAATATCCATCCAGGCCCCACCCCTGTGCCTTGAACCGGTGCTGTGAAGGTGAGCCCACTGGTGGTGGCTGACAACAGCACCAGCCAGTGGAACCGTGTGGCTCCACGTGGCCCCCTCACCCCGCCACCTTGGACCCAGATTCAACCCAAAAATATCCTCCCCGAGACATATTATAGTTAAATTTGCAAAGCTCAGAGACAAAGAATTCTACAAGCAGCAACAGAAAAGCATCAGGTTACTTATAGGGGAACCCACATCAAACTAACAACAGACTTCTCAACTGAAACCCTATAGGCCAGAAGAAAGTTGAATAATATATTCAAAATACTAAAAGAAAAAAACTGCCAGGCAAGAATTCTTTATCAAGCAAGGCTCTCCTTCAGAAATTGAGGGAGAAATAGTATATTTCCCAGACAAACAAAAGCTGTGGGAGTTCACCACCACACGACCAGCCCTGCAAGAAATTCTCAAGGGAATCATTCATCTGGAATCTGAATAATGATGACCACCATCACGAATACACAAGAAAGAGCAAAACCTATAGTTAAAACAAAAATGCCAGCAGGAAAGAGAAAGAAGCTAAATCATTCCACCTTAAATTCCCAACTAACATTGACGAAAAGAAATAAAATGGTAAATAATGATCAAAAGATATTTAAATCACCTAAACAAGTAGCAATTAAATGACAGGAATTAAACAACACTTCTCAATAACTACTCTAACTGTGAATGGACTAAACTCCCCATTCAAAAGACACAGACTAAATGACTGGATTAAAAGCTAGACCCAAGTATATGCTGTCATCAAGAGACCCACCTCACCTGTAAAGGCACACATAGACTAAAAGTGAAGGGATGGAAAAAGATACACCATGCAAATAGAAATCAAAAATGAGCAGGAGTAGCTATTTTTATATTGGACAAAATGGACTTTAAACCAAAAAACATTAAAAAAGACAAAGAAGGCCATTACATAATGATAAAGGGAACTATCCAGCCGGAAGACATAACAATCATAAATGTTGCTTTGTGTCACTTCGCCCCCCATGGATTTGTCACCCCAATTCCTCTGGATGACTGAGATGAAAGGATTACTCAAAGCCCATCTCTTCTGAGCAGTGAGAGGCCCCAAAGTGGTTAACTTCCCTCCAGTGAGAGGGATCCCTTCCTCGGTAAATAACTGCCTAATTGGGTTTCTCTTCCTGCATTTATTTTCCAGACTAGGATGGGACATAGGTGGGGTTATATTTTACCAGTATACGCTGGTAACTTTCAGTGAAACAAGCCAGATGACATTCCAGTAGACAATTAAGTGGTCTTATCAACACAAGCTTGATCTTAGCAAACATTCCTTCTTATAGCAATTTCTCAGTATCTTTACATAACAATCAGTAACTAGTCTGTCTTTGAGCCAGCAACCTGCTGTGCCACAAATCTTTATCTTAAACCAGAGACTTATAGCCTGAGGAAAATTTCCAGTCCTCCTCAAGGTCAATATTTGAAACTGCAAGACTTTGGAAAACCAGGCCCTGTGAAGTACATATGCTTTTTAGTATATTCCACACATAAACATGTATGCACCCAATACCGGAGCACCCAGATATATTAAGCAAACACTCTTAGACCTAAAGAAGGAGATAGTACCTAATACATTAGTAGTGGGTGATCTGAATACCCCTCTCTCAGTATGGGACAGGACTTCTAGGCAACAGGTCAACAAAGAGACACAGGATTTAATCTACACCCTGGACCAACTGGACTTGGCAGATATATACAGAACATTTCACCCAACAGCTGAAGAACACACTTTCTTCTCATCAGCTCATGGTACATTGTCCAGGATAGACCACATATAAGGTCACAAATCTAGTCTCAGCAAATTTTAAAAAATTGAAATAATTAAGATCAGAGCAGAACTAAATGAAATAGAGACCCTCAAAACAATAAAAAAGATCAACAAAACTAAAAGTTGGTTTTTCAAGAAGATAAACAAAATAGACACACCATTAGCTAGATTAACAAGAAAAAGGAGAGAGAAGACCCAAGTAACAAAAATTAGAAATGAAAAGGGAAACATTACAACTGATACCACAGAAATACAAAGAATCATTAGAGACTATTATAAACAACTGTAAGACAACAAATTTGAAAATCTGGAAGATATGGATAAGTTTATAGACACATACAAATTACCAAGACTGAACCAAGAAGAGATAGAAAATCTGAACAGACCAATAACGAGCAAGGAGATTGAAGTGGTAATTAGCAATTTCCCAACAACAAAAAAAGTCTGGGTCCGGATAGCTTTACAGCTGAATTCTGTCAAACTTTTAAAGAGGAGTTAATACCAATTCTCCTCAAACTATTCCAAATAATTGAAACAGACACTACTCTCTCAAACTCATTCTATGAGGCCAACATAACTCTGATACCAAAACCAGATAAAGACACAACAAAAAAAGAAAATTATAGGCCAATATCCTTGATGAACCTAGATGCTAAAATCCTCAACAAAATATTAGCAATCAGAATACAGCAACATATTAAAAAAATTATACACTATGATCAAGTGGGATTCATCCCAGTGATGCAAGGATGGTTCAACATACAAAAGTCAATAAATGTGATACATCACATCAACAAGCTCAAGGACAAAGACCATATGATTATCTCAATAGATGCTGAAAAAGCATTTGACAAAATTCAACATTCCTTCATGATAAAGACTCTCAACAAATTAGGCATAGAAGAAAAATATCTTAACACCATAAAAGCCATTTATCACAAGCCCATCACCAGTATTATTCTAAATGGGGAAAAATTGAAGGCCTCCCCCTTAGGGACAGGAACAAGACAAGGGTGTCCACTCTCACCACTTCTATTCAACATAGTACTGGGTGTACTAGATAGAGCAATTAGGCAAGAGAAAGAAATAAAGGGAATCCAGATTGGAAAAGATGAAGTCAAACTTTCCCTATTTGCAGATGACATGATACTATATATAGAAAAGTCTGAAGACTCTATCAAAAAACTCCTAGAGCTAGTTAATAACTTCAGTAATGCTGCAGGATACAAAATAAATGCCCCCAAATCAGTCACATTTATATACTCAAATAATGAATTAACAAAAAGAGAAATAAAGAAAGTAAGCCCATTTACAATTGTCACCAAAAACATATGATACCTAGGGAGCAATTTAACCAAGGAGGTGAAAGTCCTCTACAATGAGAATTACAAACCACTTTTGAAAGAAAATTAAAGAAGACACAAAAAGATTGAAAGATATTTCATGCTCTTGGATTGGAAGAATTAACCTTGTGAAAATGTCTATACTACCCAAAGTGATCTACAGATTCAATGCAATCCCCATCAAAATACCAATGATATTCTTCACAGAAATGGAAAAAGCAATCTTACCTTTCATATGGAAAAACAAAAGACCCCAAATAGCCAAAGCAATCCTGAGAAAAAAAAAACAAAAAACTAAACCAGAGGCATAACTGCCTGACTTCAAATTATACTACAAAGCTATTGTAACCCAAACAGCATGGTACTGATAGAAAAATAGACATTCAGACCAGTGGAGTGGAATAGAGAACTCAGAAATCACTGCTGAGGCTTATAGCCATCTAATATTAGACAAAGGCAACAAAAATCTACATTGGGGAAAAGATTGCCTCTTCAACAAGTGCTGCTGGGAAAACTGGATATCCATATGTAGAAGAATGAAACTAGATATGCATCTCTCACCATACACTAAAATCAACTCAAAATGGATTACAGACTTAAGCATAAGACCCAAAACTGTAAAATTACTAAGGGAAAATATAGGTGAAACACTTCAGTAATTAGGTCTGGGCACAAGCTTTGTGAACATGAGCCCAAAAGCACAAGCAGCAAAAGAAAAAATAAGCAAATGTGACTATATCAAACTAAAAAGTTTCTCCACAGCAAATGAAACAATCAACAGAGTGAAAAGACAACCTACAGAGTGGGAGGAAATTTTTGCTAACTATGCATCCAACAAGGATCTAAAATCCAGAATATACATAGGACTCAAGCAATTATACAGTAAAAGAAATAAATGACCCAATTAAAAAATGGGCAAAGGAGTTGAATAGACATTTTTCAAAGGAAGATATACAAATGGCCAACAGATAAATGAAAAAATGCTCCACATCACTAGTCATCAGGGAAATACAAATTAAAACCACATTGAGATACCACCTCACTCCAGTTAGACTGGCTATAATCAAAAAGACAGTGAATAACCAATGCTGGCGAGGGTGTGGAGAGAAGGGAGCACTCCTGCACTGTTGGTGGGACTGTAAATTAGTACAACCACTTTGGAAAACAATTTGGAGGTTTCTGAAACAACTACAGATAGATCTTCCATATGATCCAGCAATCCCTCTTCTGGGTATATACCCAGAGGAATGGAAATCATCATGTCCAAGAGATACCTGCACTCCCATATTTATTGCAGCTCTGTTTACAATAGCCAAGATATGTAACCGATCTAAATGTCCATCAGTAGATGACTGGATAAGGAAACTGTGGTTTATATACACTATGGAATACTACTCTGCCATAAGAAAGAATGGAATACTCCCATTTATAACAACATGGATTAAACTGGAGAAACTTACGTTGAGTGAAACAAGCAAAGCACAGAGGGATAAATACTGCATGTGCTCACTCATATGTGGGAGTTAAAAGAGAAAGGAAGGAAGGAAAGAAAGACCACAGTAGTGTCGTGGTCTAAAAGAGGGAGGGAACATTCCTAGGGCTAAAAATTGGAGTTGAGGGGAGAGGGGGAAGGGGAGGGAGGTTGGGGGATAATTGGGAGGGGACAAAGTGTACAAAACTATTTCTGGTAATGGGTATGCCCCCCGTACGAATCTGGCCCTCACATCATGGGCAGGAGGGGGGACAATTAGCTTTGTATCTCATGAATATTCTTAATAAATAAATTAATAAAAAAGAATAATATCCAGAATGTATAAAAGCCTCCTATGCATCATAAAGTAAAATGAATTCAAGCTAATTTTAAGAAAGAGTAAAGGACTTAAGCAGGCATTTCATAAAGGAGGATGTGCAAATGGATAATAAATATATGAAAATGTGCTCAAAATCACAGTAGCCTTTAGGAAAATGCAAATTAAAACCACAATGAGATACATTATTACAAACTCACCAGATGGCTCAAAAAATTTTTTTTTAGATGACAAAAACAAAGTGTGGAGCAACCAGAAGTTTCACATTTTACTGGTGGGGAGTTTAAATTGATAAATCTACTTTGGAAAACTGTTTGACAGTTTGGTGTAAATTCAAAAAAACCTAGTGCATTTACCTATTAATAAGACATGTACAAAGATGTTCGTAGCACCTTTATTCAAAGTAGCTCCAAGTGGAAATAACCCATGCCCATGAGGAGTAGAACAGACAAATAAATTTTAGGGTAACCGTACAAGGGAAAATGATGCAGCAGTAAAACAGGATAAACTATATGCTGTACATGTAACAGCATGAGTATATTTCAGGACCATAATGCTGAATGATAGAACTCATACACAAAACTAGTATATTCATTTATTTGAATTTTAAGAAAAGGCAACACTGCTCTATGGTAATAGAAGGGAGTATCCTCTTTGCATTTGATTTGGTCATGACTGGAAGGAGCACAATAGTGCTTTCTGGGTTTCTGGCAATATCCCATATATTAATCTGTATTCTGGCTATATGGATATAGACATAGATTTAAATTTATTGAGGTTTACACTTTTAAATCATGTACTTCACCACATGTATGTGATAAGGCAAAGGAAAGATAAGCACAAATTTCAGAATAGTACTTACCCCTGAGGTAAATATTAAATAGAGATTGAGGGTGAGAGCTTAAGGGACCTAAAGTGTATTGCCAGTGTTATATTTCTTATTTGTTTTTGTGTATGTGAAATAGTTCATAATAAATAGAAGAAAAAATGACATCAGGAAAACATTGCTATTTGATCTGGCCAGAAGAAGAGGCAGTATTCAGAAAATGTCCCTTAAAATACATATTAGAATCCCCTGCATGCACTTTATTTTATCGTATGTAATGTTATTAGACACATACTTTTGCTCTGCTGTCTTGCTGGGATGCATATTTCTATTGGGAAAACCTCATAAATATTTTCTTATATTTACTCCACATGCTAATAAAAGATAAGAAGTACATTTTCTTCAGCATGTTCCTTAAAATGCCGCCAAATCCTTTTGTTGAAAATAAACACTTTCTACACTGGATGTCAAACTCTTATCTTTTGCAGTATTCAAAAGTAAAAGCTAAACTCTTCAGTCTGCATTATCAAAGTACTTAAGGTATTTATGCATATGATATTTATACTCTTTTAGACATACCCTGGACATTTAATTTTTTTTTTTCTTTTTGGCTTTTGTGCATTCTGAGGAAACCACAAGCTTGAGTTGAATATTTACAATATATGAAAAGGTATGTGAAGAGTTCTTATTTCTAAATTACAGATTAGTAGTGAATAGCAAAAAATGTTTTATAGTGCTTGTATCCTTAATAGACTAATAGTACACTATTGGAGGAGACCTGCTATAAAATTACATGGAAATAATTAATTTCATTTAGATTACTGGCTTATAAATTAAAGTTTAAAGATGTAAAAGGTATCCATACATATGTCTCATTTAGATTCTGAAAGTCTAAAATGTAAATTCACTTTATTAGTTTGTTACAAATAGGTTTCTGTTATGAAAGCGGGAATTAGGCCATCTATTTTATTTTATATTCCTTGTGGTGATTTTCATCATTGTAGTTTGTGCCTGAATAAGTTAATTATTTAATTTTGGCATGTGTCTAGAAAGATGTACTCAAATAAGACTACATCCCATTCTCGCAACAAAATCATGGGGAGGTGAAATTTTGGACATGGGTTTACAAAGTCCTGGAACAACTTGATAGACAGGTCTAATCAAAACCCAATTCTGGGGCCGGCCCGGTGGCGCACTGCTACAGTGCGCCGCTCGGGAGCACAGCAGCGCTCCCGCCGAGGGTTTGGATCCCACATACAGACCGCTGCTCACTGGCTGAGCGAGGTGCGGGCGCAACACTGAGGGTTGTGATCCCGTTGCCGGTCACGAAAAAAGACAAAAAGGAAAAAAAAAAACAAAAACCCAATTCTGATCCTCCAAACCAAGGAAATTAGAGTGGAAGGTTGATTTTAAATTAATCTGTAAATCAGATACTGTTAAAGTGGGGAATAAATAAAACTGCTAAAAAAGTGTTTCCAAATTCCCTAAAGATATTAATACTGAGGATTTAAGAATTAATAAATAAGAACTCCTGGGAAATTCCCCAAGTCACAGATTTTTCTTCCTTATTTATTTATTTCCCTCCAGATTTACTAAGTTATATTTGACAAATAAAACTTCTATATATTTAAATTGTATGAGATGTTTTGATATATGTATATATTGTGAAGTGATTATAACAATCAAACATTTGATGTTTTGATAATAGCCATCCTAACCGGTGTGAAGTGACATTTCATTGTGGTTTTGCTTTGCAGTTCCCTGGCGATTAGTAATACTGGCACTATTTCATATTCTTGTTTTTCATTTGTATGTCTTCTTTGGAAAAATATCTATTCATGTCTTTTTGCCCTTTTTTATTTTGCTACTGAGTTGTAGGAGTTACTTACATATTTTGGGCATTACGCTCCCCTTGGATACATGGTTTGCAAACGTTTTCTCCCATTCTGCAGGTGGCCTTTTCATTTTGTTGATTGTTTCCTTGCAGTGCAGGAACTCTTTATCATGCAGTCACATTGTTTTATTTTTGCTTTTGCGGCCTGTACTTTTGGAGTCATATTCATAAAACAATTTCAAGACCAGTGTCAAGGAGTATTTTCCCAATGTTTACTTCTGGTGTTTTTATGGTTTCAGAACTTAAATTTAAGTATTTAGTCATTTTGATTTTATTTTTGTGTGGGTAAAACATTATCAAATAGCATTGCATACTACGGAGAAATCTTTCATGAAAGGAAGTGTCAATCAATGTGGCAAACTTCATTGATGTCTTATTTTTAAAAATTGGCACAACTACTTCAACGTTCAGCAACCACCAGCCTGATCAATCAGCAGCCATCAAGACCAAGGCAAGACCCTCCACCAGCAAAAATTATGACTTGCTGAAGGCTCAGATGATTTTTAGTATTTTTAGCTATAAAATATTTTTAAATTAAGGTATGTACAGTACATTTTTTGTACACAATGTTATATATATCAGGAAACAAAAATGTTTGAATGGCTCACTTTATCGTGATATTTGCTTTGTGGCTGTGGTCTGGAACCAAATCCATAGTATCTCTGAGGTATGCCTGTAAATGGAAGCATTTCACTTTATTTGGCTTATTTTACTTAATGTAATTATTTTGAGAGCAATATATTGTATACATCAATCATGTTGCTTTATTTTGCCGAATAGCATTCCATTGTATGAACAGCCGCATTTGTTTATCCATTCATCTGTTGATGGACATTTGATTTGTTTCCTGTTTTGGCCATTACAAATAAAGCTTCTATGAACAGTTGTTTACAAGTTCTTTTATGGATATAGGCTTCCATTTCTCTTGGGGAAATACCTAGGAGTAAAATGTATGGGTCATTTAGTAGGTATATGTTTAACTTCTTAAGAAACTGCCAAAATGTTTACCAAAACTAATGTCTTATTTTTAATTTCAATCACCAGTGAAAAACTTCTATTGTTCCACATCTTGTCTGGTGAGTCCAGTTGCTCCACTTACCACTTGGTGTGGTAAATCTTTTTAATTGTTGTCATTCTAATAGGTGTGTGGTGGTATCTCCTTTGAATTTGCATTTTCTTTATGACTCTTGATATTATACATCTTTTAATGTGCTTATTCGCTCTCTATGTATCTTTATTGGTGAAGTGTATCCTCAACTCTTTGCCCATTTTTTAAAATTATATTTTTATTTTTATTATAATTGAAATTTGGGGATTTAAAATATATATGTATATATATATTTTGGATATTTTGACAATAGGTCATCAAAAGCTATCATTGAATATTCCATAAATTAGGTTACAGATAACTACCATAAATGATTGAATCAAAGTGAAAGGCTATTTATAAATTTCTCAGAAATGTATTATTATTGCACTAAATCCACATAATTATTGATCAGTGTAAAGCAAAATTATTACTTGGCAAGTTGTATAGAGCAACATTAATTCAAAATTTAAAAGGTCAGATAATAGCATTCTACCAAATATTGAATAAGCCCAGGATACTAAACACAGAGGAATAGCTTAATTTTGACAAAGTTAGTTTTATTTATTTATTTATTTATTTTTTTGTCTTTTTTTTTTTTTTTTTTTTACTGACCGGTAATGGGATTGCAACCCTCAGTGTCGCGCCCGTACTGGGGACCGGCAACGGAATTGCAACCCTCGGTGTTGCGCCCGCACCACACTCAGCCAGTGAGTGGGAACTGGTCTCCACATGGGATCCGTACCCTCGGTGGGAGCGCCGCCGCGCTCCCAAGCGGCGCACTCTCCAGTGCGCCACTGGGCTGGCTCCAAAGTCAGTTTTAAACTACTGTTTCTTGTTAATTTAATGTTTTGAATTTTTATTTAATTACATATTTCAGTAAATTGAATTAAAATTCAATTAATTTAGTCACTTATTCAACTAATACTGTATGTGTTGGGAATCTATTATTTCCCATGTACTGTATCATTAGCTGGAGATATACTCGTGAACAAAATAAATACTCTGACTTTATGGAATGAGAACGACAAATGATAAACAAATAAAATATATGGTAGGTTAGATAGTGATAATTTTTAGGGAGGAATATTAGTACCAGGAGCGGTCCCCTGAAGTATCAGTGTTGTTTTAGATAGGCAGAGAAAGCCTCAGTGAGAAGGTGATTTTGAATAAAATTCCGAAGGAGTAATGGGACTAGTCATATGAATACCCGGAGGAGGATCACCGAGGCAGTGAGATTAGCAAGTAGAAAAGCCCTGAAGTTGAAACATACGTGGCATGTTCAATGGTGACCAAGGGGTTGAGAAATTAGCAAGAATAACAGGGAGAGTCATTAAGAGAAGCAGTCAGAAAAGTAAAGGAGAACCAGATAATATAGTAGCCTACAGATAACATCAAGGACTTTAGCTTTCAATTTGAATGAGATAGGAGTCATTGCAGGGTTTTGAGCAAGAAGTGATAACTTCGGATTTTCATAGGACCACTTTGCCTGTTGTTTGAGAGTAAGCTGTACGTGAAGAAGAGCAGACACAAACATCCAGAGATGACAGTTGCTTGAATCTGGCTGGTAAGTCTGAGAATCAAATTTTGTGTATATTTGGAAAAGGCAGAGCTTTTAGAATTTGTGGAAAGAATGCGTGTAAGATGTGGGAGATAGAAGTCAAGGGTGACTCGAAGAATTTTGGCCTCTTCAAATGCAGTAACTACAATAAGAAACACTGCAGGAAGTGCTGATTTGAAGATGATTTTCAGAGGTTCAGCTTTGGACACAATTTTCAGATGCCAATTAGCCATCAAGTAATTGCCATCAGGTAATAACTAATAGCCATCAGGTAAATACCAGGGGTCTTCAAAAAGTTCATGGTTTTGGATGTTATGAAAACACTATGCATGGGTTGCAAAAATTTTTGAACTTAAATAAACTCATGTTAGGTTGTTATAACATGTCTGAACAGGATCTAGTTTGAGGCACTAAGGAAAATAAGACATCAGATTGTAAAGAGCCCCTATCAGAGCACCTTGAATTCTGCTAAAATTGAAGCAAGAACAAACATCAAATTTATAGTAAGGCTTGGGTGGAAGAATGGTGAAATCACTGATGCTTTATTGAAAAGTTACAAGGACAATGTCACAAAGAAATCAGCAGTTTACAAAGGGATAACTCATTTTAAGGGACCAGATGACCCTGAGATGAATCCAGAAGCAGCAGACCATCCACATCACTTTGTGAGGAAAAATTAATCCTATTCGTGCCCTAATTGAAGAGGACTGATGATTAACAGCAGGAGCAATTGCCAACACCATAGACATCTCAGTTGGTTCAGCTTACACAATTTTGATTGAAAAATTACAGTTGAGCAAACTTTCTGCTTGATGGGTGCCAAAACTGTTGCACCCAGATCAGCTGCAGACAAGAGCAGAGCTTTCAATGGAAATTTTAAACAAATGGAATCAAGATCCTGAAGTATTTGTTTGAAGAATTCTAACAGGAAATGAAACATGGCTTTACCAGTATGATCTTGGAGAATGGCTACCAAGAGGTGGAAGTGGTCCAGCCAAAGCAAAAGAGAACAATTCAAGAGCAAAGGTCATGCAACAGTTTTGGGGAATGCTCAAGGTATTTTGTTTATAGACTTTCTGGGGGTGAGGGTGGGGAAACAGAACAGTATCATCTGCTGATTTTGAGAGTGCTTTGATAAAGTCAGTCAAAGCTTTAGCAGAAAAATGCCTGGGAAAGCTTCACTACCAAGTCCTTTTCCACCACAACAATGTTCCTGCTTATTCCTCTCATCAAATAAGGGCAATTTTGCAAGAGTTTTGATGGGAAATCATTAGCCATCCACCTTACAGTTCTGATTTGGCTTCTTACTTCTTTGTTTCCTACTCTTAAAAAATCTTTAAAGGGCACCCATTTTTCCTCTGCTAATAATATAACAAAGACTAGATTGACATGGTTAAATTCCCGGGACTCTCAGTTCTTTAGGGATGGACTAAATGGCTTGTATCATCACTTACGAAAATGTCTTAAGCTTGATAGAGCTTATGTCATGAAACAAAGTTTATATTTTTTATTTTAATCTTTTAATTCCATTTCTCCATGAACTTTTGAAGTGCTCTCATATGGGTCAAGAGAAAGGTCTAGCCTGGAGATACAAATTTCAGAGTATTATACATATACATATGTTATATATTTTGAGCTGAATTGTATCCAACCAAAATTCATATGTTGAAGACCTAACATCTCGTGCCACATCATAAAACTGTGTGAGTACTTGGGATAGAAATAACTGAGGTAAAATGAGGTCATATTGGTGGGCTGTAATTAGTATGACTGGTATTTTTATAAGAGGAAATTTGGACACAGATATGCACACAAACAGAGGAAAAATGATATAAAGGCAGAGGCCATTCACAGACCAAAGAGAGAGTTTTAGAGTTCTTTAAAGAAATCAGCCCTGCCAGCACCTTGATCTCAGACTTCCTACCCCCAGAATTGTTTCAAAATAAATTTCTATTGTTTAAGCCATGCAGTGTGTGGTACTATGTTATGTTAGTCCTAGTAAACTAATTACGTATATAGTATTTCAATCAATACACACATATGTGTTTATGTACAGGTAGTCCTTGCCTCACATAGTTCTAATATGCACAGATTTCAGTTATTATGTTTAGTTAAATAACACTAAATAACACTAGCCTCACAACACAGTTCAAATTTTAGTTTACACAGTACATTAACTGAATAACTGCATAAAGCACAAACATTACTGCTAGCTCTTCTGTTCACAAATTCCTGTGTAAGTGACATAGGTACATTAGGTACATGACCAGTTATGTGGCATCTTTTAAAGTATGTTGCTGATTGGTCACTGCACATTTGTAATTCAGTTCTTGCACAGACAGCAAAGCATGTAGTTGTGTTGCCTCTTTGTCTCCTACTAATAAACCCACCTGACATTTTACAAAAGTAGATAATCCAAAGAGGGAGTGAAAGAAGGCAACAAAGATGAAAGTGCAGCAAAGAAAAGAAAAGCAGTAACACTAAAAATGTAATTTGAATCAATCATAAATGGAGTTATGAGAAAATAGTTCACTATGAGAATGTTGACACTGCTGCTGTTAGAGAGACTGTAGATATGTAGCCAGAGGAATTTGGCAAAGCCCACTTAATGACATAACTAAGGGAAGTGGTTCTAACAAAAAGGACAAACTTGTTGCAGAGGAGGTAGGGACAGCACAAATCATCACATTAAGGGGACTCTAAGCTATTTCACTTCATTAGAAGGATACAATGTTGGAAGCAAATCCAGACTTAGAATATGACAATTCATCTGCTTGTTCTGTATTGTAAAATACATGAAGAGAAGAGGTGATTAAAATTTAAACTACTTAGTCAAGTTTTAAAATATTTTTATTTATTTTTTAATCTATATTTTTATTTCCAGGGATGTGGGTCACAAAGTTTTCAGCAGCCTTTACCAAGAATGGATTTTATAGAAACTAAGAAAGTTGGCAGAACACTGCAATTGCTTGCAGTGTTTCTTTGTAATACACTCCATGGGAGAAGGTAAAGGTATTCAATCATTGCCCATAACAATGTTAAAGTGCAAGTGGGAATTTATTTTGCAGCAAAAGTCTTGTTTTCAAACCTATGCTTGATAAAGATAAAACTATTTGGAGCATTTATGTGTGTGTGTGTTGGATGTATGTACATAACAGCTTTTTATTTTAAAATTTTGTGAGATTGTGTTATTACAAATTTTTAAAATTCATTTTTATTGAGACATTGTACATATTTATGGAATACAGAGTTACATTTAAATACATGTATAAAATGCATGATGATTTAATCAGGGTAATTAGCATATTCATCATTGTAAAACTTAATCGTTTCTTTGTGATGTATTTGATCTCCTCTCTTCAAGTTGTTTCATAACACATAGTCAATCATTGTTAATTATAGATTCTTGGGTCGACTGTACACCAATAGAACTTATTTTTTCTATATAGGTATAATTTTGTTTCCATTAACCAGCCTCTCCTTATCTCCCTGACCCCTTTTCTGACTCTAGTAACCACAGTTCTCTCTCCTTTTAGCAGTTCAACTTATTTGTTTGTTTCTTTCTCTTTGGTTTTTAGCTCCCCTATATGAGTGAGAATATGTGGTACTTCTCTTTTGTGTCTGACTTATTTCACTTAACATGATTTTCTCCACATTCATCCACACTGCTGTGAATGGCAGAATTTCATTCTTTTTTATAACTGAATAGTATTCCATTGGGTATATGTACCACTTTTTCTTTATTCAATCATCCATTGATGGACATTTAGGTTAGGTCAATATCTTGGCTATTATAAATAGAGCTGCAGTAACCATGGGAGCTCAGGTATCCTTTTGACATGATGCTTCCTGTTCCTTTGGTGTTAACTACCCATTAGTGTTAACTACTCTACTCAGTTATAAAAAAGCATGAAATTCTGCCATTCGCAGCAGCATGGATGAACTTGGAGAAAATCATGTTAAGTGAAACAAGTATGGTCATTTTCACAACATTAATTCTACTGATCCATGAGCACGGACTGTCTTTCTATTTTTTGTGTGTCCTCTTTAATTTTTTTCACTAGTGTTTTGTAGTTTTCATTGTAGTGATCTTTCACCTCCTTGGTTAGATTTATTCCCAGGTATTTTATTTTTCTGGTAGCTATTGTAAATGGGATTGCTTTCTTGATTTCTTTTTTGCTAGTTTGTTATTGGTATATAGAAATGCTACTGATGTTTGTATATTGATTTCATATACTGCATCTTTACTGAATTCGTTTATCAGTTCTAAGAGATTTTTGGTGGAGTCTTCAGGTTTTTCTACATATAAAATCATGTCATCTGCAAACAGGAACAGTTTGACTTTGTCTTTTCCAACTTGGATGCCCTTTATTCCTTTCTCTCGCCTAACTGCTCTGACTAGAACTTCCAGTACTATGTTAATTAGGAGTGATAAGAGTGGGCATTCTTGTCTTATTCCTGTTCTTAGAGGAAAAGCTTTCAACTTCTCCCTGTTCAGAATGATGTTAGCTGTGGATTTGTCATATACGGCTTTTATTGTGTTGAGATACTTCTATACCTATGTTGTTGACACTTTTTATTATGAAGGGATGTTGAATTTTATAAAAAGCTTTTTCTGCATCTGTCAGAGAAGTGGTATACAGTGGTGCAGCAGGTCCTGGCAGCTCTTTAGAGGACCTCTGGATCAGCTGTTGAGCCTGGAACAAACTTGCAAGGACACAGCAGGAGCCAGTGGCTCTGTAGATGCTTGCTGTGGGGAAAAGCTGCTGCTACTCAATCTGCTGTTGGTCAGGGAACAGATGACACTGGTGCAGCACGTTTTGGCAGCTCTGTAGAGGGCTACCAGGTCAGCTGCTGAGTCTGGAATGAGGCTGCAAGGAGACAGCAGGCCCTGGTGGCTCTGTGGAGGGTGGTGACGGTGGGGAGAAGAGCTGCTGTGGGCTGGCTGTTGGCTGGCACAGGCACCTGTGGGCTCAGCAACTGTGCAGGGTGTGTGCATGCAAATGTAGGGGACTGCCACCTCTTGGTGGCTTCCTCATTCAGCAGGTCTGCCTGCTTATCTGGGGGGCCAGGGAGTATCACATGGGTTCAGATGCTGGGGGTCTCGGTCCTTCCATCTGGCCCAGGCTCCAGGCAGCCAGGATTGCATTCCTGCCAGCACCCATGTGAACATGGTAAAAAGTAGTGGGGCCTCAGGATGTAGGGAGCCAGTTCCACCAGGTCCAAGGCAGGGTGCACTCTAGCCATGGATTCAAGATCAAGATGGTGCTGTGCTGTAGCCGTTTAGGGTGGAAGGGGGGTTTCCTCTCCCGGGCTTCCACTATGAGGCTGTGCAGCTGTACATACTCCCAGCTATTCCCTAACTGGGTCCGGGACCCCAACGGACTAGAGGACTCTTGTGGCAAGGATTGTTGGCGTTTGTGGTAGCAGTAGGAACAGCCGGTTTTTCCAGCTTACCTTCTCTCTGCCTGACTTTGAGCCAGCCCCCGTGGTGAGGCAGAGGCTGGATGCCTTGCTCCGCTTTCTATGGTGCTGTCCCCATCTTCTGCACACCACGAAGATTTCATCATCTCCTGGTGGTCTGCAGCGTATTTCTTCAGTCATTCTGGTCAAACTGTATTTATTTGTTTGTTGTTTTGGTCTCTCTTTGTGGGGGAGCATAGGGAGAGGAGACGAGTGCCAGACACCTCTAGTTGGACATCTTCTTAAAATATTTTTAAACAAATTAAATTTAATTAATATAGAAAGTTAATGTTCATACATATGAGCAGGACTTAATAATGTAGACAGGGTTTTTGAAATTTAAAATTCAGTTTTAAGCATTCTGTTTCAACGTACACATATAAAACAATAAGATAAATATAAACAATGAAGTAAAAAATTGGCAAAGTGCACAAACTCATAGATAAATATAAACTGGCCTAACATTATTTCATCTATCGTGGAGGTGCAGATTTATAATTTTCCTATGCTGAGTGTGCATATGGAGAAATAGGAACTTTAATGTGCTTAATGTCAGTGTAGACAGTTAGATGTGCCCAAGTCAACTTCTTCTTATCTCACCACACTCTCCTGTTGAGGATAATGCGTTATTCTATTGCCCTGAGGAGTCATTACCCTTGATGTATTATTATCTTTTAAATATCTCTCAAATCCGCCTACTTCTCTCCTTCTCCTTCTTGCCTTTACGTGGACTCCTCTTTCTGTCATGATCTTCCTCTCAATCATGCTAGTGGACTGCAGAGTCCAAACACCTCCTCTGCAAATTCTGCAAGATTTGTTCAAGCAGACACCATCGGTCCCTCCTCTCCTTTACATATTGTACAATAATGTATCTTCAGGATTGTGAATATCTATTTGCATATATGAGCACTTTCACTGAGTTCCTGGTGTTCAGGCTGTTTGTGTCATCTGTCTTTGTATCTGCAGTGACACATTGGAGGTATATAATATGTGATTTTTTGAATGAATAAACCTCTAATGCTGTATGCATTTAATTTACTATGCCACGTCTAACTCAGATTTATATCTTAAGCTTTATCTTTAATTGTGGAGGTTTCTATACCTGAGCCTTACATTCTTTTTTTCTTTTTAATTTATTTTATTTATTTAATCAAAATCGATTATACATATTTTGGGAGTTCAACATTGAGATATGTCAATCAAATCAATATTACTAGCATATATATTTGTTACAAATAGTAATCATTCTTTATGCCCCTTGTCCAATCTCTCCCCTTCCCCAACTCCGTCCCCCCTACCCCCTCTAATCACCCTAGGTTTCTTCTCTCCTTCTGAAAGAATAATGGTTACTCTGTTGATTTGTTGCCTAGATGATCTGTCCAATGCTGAGAGATGTGCTCAGGTCTCCCAATATTATTGCAGAGCAGATGCTTCTTCTGTCACTCTGAAATGGGTTTTGTGGAGAGAGACATCATCTTCTTTTATCTCTGCTGTTGACTCTCCTTGTGAGAACGCAGTCCAGTGGTTGGTGGACCATCTGTATGGTGGTTGTGGTGTCTAGCCACTTTGGCGGCAACGATAGTTATTGTGGTGGCTGTGGTGGGCCACCCACATGGAGGTAATGTTTTGTCATGCTCCTTCATGCTGGCAGTGTGCCAGGTTGTAAGGTGTGTCTGGTCCCCTTGTCCGTGCCTCGGGTCCCCAGGTGGGGCATGAGGTGCTGGCACAGTGTGCCTGGTTGTGGGAGGGTGGTCCATTCCCCTTCTCCATACCCCGGGTCCCTGGGCAGGCCCCGAGGTGCTGGTAAGCATTATATTTCTAAGCATTGTATATTTGCCCCTTTCATGTTAAAGATGGTTATATTAATTCTTAAACGTTTGTCTTTCCCAACTAGACAGGAAGATCCATGAAGACATGACCTACATGTCTTGTTCTCCAGTTCCACGTGTGCCTGACATAATAGTTGAATGAACGTATGACATGAAAGGCTTTGTTCATTGATAAAATTCAGACTTAACCAGTGGGGCATTTTCAAAGTAACGTGTAACCCTGGAGCCAATTTTTTTTTTTCAGGGCTTGCAAAGCAGTGATAAGATATCATAATATAATGCTGATATCATATTTAAAAATTTTTTTCAGACTATAAATTTAGTGTGTATGGTGAGTTTATAAACTCTGAGAACATCAATTTTGGAGTCAGATTGGGTTGAATTCAGATCCACCTTTGTCAGCTACTAGTTGTGTGATGGCAGGAGTGGGACTTCATTTCTTTATAAAACGGGGGACAAAGTAATCTGCCTCCAGAATTATCATGGGGATGAAGTTATGATGATGAATGTAAATGAAGCACCACCCAGTGTATAGTACTTGAAATGTGCATAGTAATCGTTAGTCTCTTCTCCATTTCCCATCTTTTAGATTGCAATCCTATGTATGTTTTCAGTACCAATACAATACATTATCAATATCTGAAATAAATAAATTTTTAGAACATTTGAATTATGTTAGTAGGAATCATCCATTTCCTGACAGTTTTTAATTTTATTCAACATTTTATTATTTATTTGACATGAAAAATATAAAAACCCCAGGCTACCTTTCTTTTGCCACCACGTAATTGTTAGCTATTGTTTTTCTTAAGATGTGTATGAACCCTCACTGCCAGATATGTGTATTCAAGGATTGAAAACTGCTATACTTACAGCTCACTCTCAAACAATTGAGTAAAATAAATAATGGTTCAAAATCCATGTTAATTTGAGAAAAAATAATGTTAAAATAACATGAGTCTTAAAATATCAATTTAATTTTTAAGATTAAAGTAGGTAAAATTAAGTCCTATTTCCTGTGTGTAGCAAAATCAGAGACCTTCTTACGACAAGTAAAGCAGCTGAACACTCACTCAGATAAGCTTTACTCAATGTATTAAATTGTATTGATCAGAAGCCAAACACAAATAGCTATAAATAACAGTATATCGTGTGTTTACATTACATATACATTGAAACTAATGCTTAGTTTGTTTTCGACTTTTTTTGTTGTTTTGTTGTTGTTGTTGTTTTATTAAATTTAAAATACCTGCTAAGACTTTTGGCACGTACCTGAATTCTAAGCAACAGTGGATATGAGAGGAGAGGAGTTGATAGTGGAAATGACCACTAGGTGACGCTAGGTGTCTAGTTTATAAATCTGAGCAGTTGCATTTCTCAAAACCTTGCTTCTCCCTTTTCTTCATCAGTTTTTCAAACACAGTATCTAATCCAAAGCTAACTTTCAGTAAAATTGGAGCATACAAAAAGCTAAAATTTATAGCATCCATGTTTTGAAATTGCTTTTAACTCTTCATTCAATCACTTTTCTTTACTTTCTAAAAGGTAATAGCATCCAAATCTGGAATCTAGTTATGATTATCTAAAGTGTTATTCTTAATATAATTTTTAAAATATATAACTTACCTCCTTCTGTACCCATATCAATTTTGATATATTTGCTGTAGGACTACAAGTAATTCAGTTATATTATAACTTGTTCAACTGGGTGCATTTATTCTGGTGCTAGGCTAAATGAATAATTTTCAAAGTTTAATTATAGACTGCTTCTGTTTCCTTCTTTGCCATATAACCTAGGAGTTGGGGAAGGCTGAAGCAGAACACTAGGATTTGGGGAAGGGATTTTTGGCTGCATCTGACATCCATAGACTTGGATATGCAAAATTCTGGTAGGGCAGTTTTAATTATCGCTTCCTTGCTCACGTAGATTTTTTGTGTTTAACTTTGTTTCTGTTGAAGAGCAATGAAGGAATGAAAAATAATGAGCCACAGGAAGATAACAGAGAGGCTTTGTACTACCTCCAGGCCAATCTCAGGGCACGTTGCAGGAGCCTGCTGTCTGAGCACCCCATGGAGAGGGCAGGCCGATTTTTTGTGGGAGGAACATAAAGGTGCCCATTAACTGTTGTTGCAAAATTATTAGAACAAGATTGTGAGAGGATGTCACACTTTTTTTTCTGAGCATGTAAAATTGTATAATTGCATTGTAAAATTGCCATACAATGTAAAATGTATCAAAGGCTCTTACCTGTAGAACTAGGTTTTTTTGTGAAAAAAAATCAGGTCAGACTACACTTACCTTATAATGAAGTCACCGATGAAGTGATCTTTATGCATGGTGATGGTTCTTGGGCAAAAATATTTATTAGGGTTGTAGGAATGAGGGTTGTAGTTCTCAAAGACAGCCCAGCTTTTTCCAAATTGTGCTCCATAATATTCAAATCTAAAAGAAAGTAGAAATAAATAGAAACTGATATAGTTGTCTCTGAGTCTCACCTTTCCTAATTTTCAAGAAAGATAATTAGCTATTACCTACCACCAAACTAAGTGCATAAATTCACTCAATAGAATATATATTTGGGGAGATGGTGGTGACTTTAACCTTTATTCTTTGGAAATGTATAACTGGATTCTTAGATCTTTACATTTATAAAAGATTATTTCATTAAATGTTTAATTTTGACCTATTTTTCCCCATGTAATAATACTTAGTATAATTGAATAATACTTAGTATAATTGAAGTCATAAAACAAAAAGATGTAAATAAACTTCTTAAATATTTCATTCTTACTTAAAACTTAAAGATATTCATGTATCAACCAATGTTAGTCCACAGCCACAATCTTTCCTTTGCTTGGCAAACTGGGGTTCAATGTTGTCTTTCTTGTGTCAATCACATAATGCCTTTTTAATGATTTTCTGGGTAGATTTCTGCAAACGAGGTAAAATTTAAGGCTCCTTGAGAACTAATCTGAGTGCAGAATCCTTCTAGAATTTCCCCAAAACTTTTATAGACTATTTCTTTTTTTTTTTTTTTTTGTCTTTTTTGTGACTGGCCACACCGCACTCAGCCAGTTAGCGCACCAGCCATCCCTATATAGGATCTGAACCTGTTGCGGGAGCGCTGCTGCGCTCCCAGCGCCGCACTCTCCCGAGTGCGCCACGGGGTTGGCCCTTTATAGACTATTTCTAATATGACAACTTTTCTTTTAGGAATTCTCTTCTATTGAGACTTTCTGGAGTGAGGCAAAAAAGCACACATCATTCATGTATATAACATTTAATTAAGTTATATGTAAAAGAATATGCCATCTCTCTATATAACATGTAATTAAATTAAATCATTTCTATAGCAAGTAAAATTGGCATTAAAAATAGTTAAAGGAAAACCACAAATACCACTTGGTAAGTCACCTAGAATATAAGTACCATAAAGATAAAAACTTTTAAAATACCATACTTTAAAAATACCATACAATTTCCCTCTTTGACAACTCCCACAATGCCTGATGTAAATAAATATTTGTTTGATTAAGTCAGCTAGGGGAAATGGACAGCTGGGAGTTTTGAAGACATTCTGTACCCTGACTTTGGCTCTCTGGCTTGAGGACAGCTGTCCTTGTATTTCAGCCCCTACAAACCCTGTACAGTAAATCTGCACCTCTAAAGGCACCAAAGTCACGGCCCTCCCGGACTTATGAAACTCTGTCTACACACAGCATCTTTTCCTCAAAGTTCATCCTTGAGTTTTGTTCTGGTGCCTTTGTTCTGTATTTGTCATGTCTTTATTCTTTATGATAAATAGTTCTGTTTTAACTTTTGCTACTTTACTTTAGTGTTTCTTGTGTTAATTGAATATATGAATAACATTATTTTAAAATTTTCATTATTTTGTATTTTCGTAGTCTCTTAAATATTCATTGTTATCATGGTTTTAATTACTGTTTATAAATGTTATGTAATCATGTGCTTATCTATTTCTATTTATTCTTCATTTACTAGTCCTAGCACCTACTTCACCTGATACACACTAGACACCAAATATAATTATGCTGCTATTACATGCTGTTGATATTTTTAGCTTCTATAATAATTGAATTTCTTTTTTTTTTCTTGTAAAAAATATCTTTATAGAATTTTTTCACTCTAAGTTATGTGCAGGTATAGTTTGGATAATCTTTTAAAAAACAGTAGAAAAAAGAAACTTTGCTTGAAGTATAACTTCTTGAATCCTGGCAGGCTCAATTGAAAGGTTTCTTATAAGACTGGCTCACACAGTGAAGGGTGGCATGGCTGAGTTGACCTGTGGGCTCACCTCCTGGGTGAGATAAGTGGATCTGCAGGATCTACTCATTTAATTAACTGCTCTGCAACCTTGCTTCTTTAGTATGGTAAGTGTTTGCAGAGAAGAAAATATATTTTAAACTTTTAAAAGTTTTAATTTATGTTTAATGGCATAATACTTGTACATATTTATAGTGTACAGTGTGATGTTTTAATACATGTATACATTGTGTAATGATTAAATCAGGGTAATTAACAAATCCATCACCTCAAACATTTATCATTTCTTTGTGGTGAGAATATGCAGAATCCTCTCTTCTATCTATTTTGAAATACACAATACATTGTTGTTAACTATAGTCACCTTACTGTTCAATAGAACATCAGAACTTATTTCACCTAACTGTAACTTTGTACCTGTTGACTGATCTCTTTCTATCCTCCTGCCCCTCCCCTCCCCAGCCTCTGTGACCACTTTTCTGTTCTCTTCTATAAGATCAACCCTTTTAGATTCTACAGATCGAGATCATATGATATTTGTCTTTCTGTGTCTGGATGATTTCACTTAATGTGCTCAAGTTTATCCATGTTGTTGCAGGTGACAGGGTTTCATTCCTTTTATGGCTGAAGAGTATTCTGTTGTGTACATATACCACAACAACCACATTTTCTTTATCCATTCATCTGTTGATGGACACTCAGGTTGATTTCATATTTTGGCTATTGTAAGTAGTGCTGCAATAAATATGGCAGTGCAAATAGCTTTTCAACATACAGATTTCATTTCTCTTTGATATATACTCAGTAGTGGGATTGCTGGATCATATGGTAGTTCTACTTAATATTTTTTTGAGGAACCTCTACACTGTTTTTCATACAGCTCTACTAATTTGTATTCTCACCAACAGTGTGTATGGGTTCCCATTTCTCCACATCCTCACCAACACTTCTCTTTTGTCTTTTTCATAAAAGAGTGAGGTAATATCTCATTGTGGTTTTGATTCACATTTTCCTGATTGATTGATTAGTGATTGATAATTAGTGAGCATTTTTTCATACATCTGTTGGCCATTTATTTGTCTACTTTTGATAAATGTCTATTCAAATTTCCCCCCCCCCTTTTTTGCTATTGAGTTGAGTTTCTTATATATTCTGAAAATTAACTCCTTGTCAAATATAGTTTGCAAGTATTTCCCCCATTGTAGGTTTTTTCTTTAATCTTTTGATTGCTTCCTTTGCTGAGCAGAAGCCTTTCAGTTTGATGTAATCCTTGTCTGTTTTTACTTTGGTTGCCTGTGCTTTTGAGGTCTTATCTGAAAAATTCTTGCACAGACCAGTGTCATGCAGAATTTCCCCTTTGTTTTCTTCTAGTAGTTTTATATCTTATACTTTTTATATATACCTCATCTTTGCATATTGTAGAAGCTCAATACATATTTTCATTTATTTAAATATATCTTTTAAAGGGGAAGGAACAGTAGTAGAATAAATGCAATGAGTATAATAGATTAAGTTCACAAAGAATGAAAAGAACACCTGCAAGGAGAACATTTTACAATCTCCTTAAATTTCAACCACTTGAAATACTCCTTATGCTAAAAATGAAGTTATATTTTTTAATGGTTTACTTTTGAATGTACACTTGCAAGTCTGCACATAATTTTCAAAAACCCAATAAAAACCAAAACAGTAATCTCTAAGAAAACTTATTGCCAATCAACATTTTAAAAATATTGACTTTCTGTCAATCTACTACTTGGGACAATTTTCACTCTTCCTTGCCAGTTGTCAGAAAGAAAGTGCTGTTGAAAATGCTACAGTCCCACTGCAACTCAATGAACCACAGCAGCCAAGTGCCTAACTAATAATTGTCTCCTATTCCACAGCATTCTTTTTCCAAGAAGTTCCTATATCACTTGCCATTCAAAATATCTCTCTTGCAGTGCTGGTTTTCCATAGGCCTGTTATCCCGGGCAGTTTCACAGGCCACTTCCTTTAAGGTGTTAAGTAAAATTTATGGAAGCCTGTTATTTTGAACTGAGCTCCTGTCCCAACAGACCAAACCAAAATGGAGTCACTCATGCAAATTGCCACATAATCAAACGCAAACTTTAACGAAACTGGTAAATCTCCAAACAGACCAGTTTTTCCTAAGAACAGGAAATTCATATCAACTGGTCCAAAAGAACCCAGTCAACCTGAGCCAGTGTAATAATGAAATCCTCTCTGCTTTAACCCTTACAAGAAAAGTAACTTGAAGTAAACTGACGTTAACTCTGTTTTTTAAAAATCATTCTGTTTCCTTGTGTATTAGTCCATTTTCGGTTGCTTATAATAGAATAACCGAAACTCAGTAATTTATAAAGAAATAAAATTTATTTCTTATAGTTTTGGAGGCTGGGAAGTCTGCCGAACAGGGGGCACATCTGGCTGGGGCTTTCTTTTGGGTTGGAACTCTACAGAGTCCTGTGGCGATGCAAGCAACCACATGGCAAGAACTGGCATGAGCTCCCTCATGTGCTCTCCTTCAAAAGTCTCCAGTCCACACCCACGATAACTCATTACTTTATAAATGGATTAATCCATTCATGAGAGCATAGTTCTCATGATCTAATCACCTCTCAAAAGCCCTGCCTTTCAAATTACATAATTGGATTTCCCACCCTCTCTTCAGTGGGGATCAAGTTTTCAACACATGACCTTTTGGGGGATGCATTCGACCCATGGTACCTTGTTCCTACCTTATAAACTGTTCTCTTTTGCCCAGCAGAGCACTTATTCTATTTTCTAAAATGAGATGCTTGCCCAATTCTAAAATTACTAATAAAAGCCAATTAAATATTTAAATTAAATAACTTGTAATTTTGGTTTTTTGCTGGCTCTGGCAACCATGACGAGACCTGATGGAGTCTACTGATGGCCACTGAGACCCCCTAAGGAATGCAAACAATGCACCACCGCCTCTTTTTGGGGTCCTTCACCTTTCTCATGGAGTCTCAGTGGTCATGAGTTAAGTTCTTCTCAGATCTGAAGCTCCGCTCTATTTTGCATTTGAGCTCCCTGATCTCTTAGGTTTTGGCTGTACCAAGGGTTCATTTGTGAAATTGGAAGGCACACACATGTTTTGGGGGGGGGTTGTGGTGATTGATGAGTCACTGACAAGAACCACAGTTTTTAAGGTAACTGATGATGGTTGCAATAAGTGGCAGTTACTGCAGGGTGTGTGCAACTCAGGCTTCCAGAATTTGACAGGATTAAGGCTCTCTTCTCTTTGTTTCTTTTTCTTGTGTGCTAAAGTAGGAAAAATATCATTGGTTAAGTTCATCAAGAAAATCTCAGAGCCAAGCTACAACTTGACTGGTAGGCCTAGGAAAAGCATCTAAAATCTGTTGGAATGCCCACCACTTAAAAATAAGACTCTCATGAAAAGGTAAGTTGGGATGGGTTAGCTGGAAACTATGTTACCCTCCAGCCTCAAGAAAATTTCCATTTAGTGAGAAACACTCTGAAAGCTTCACCTGGCCTGACCTGTGGCATTTCCCTCTTAGGCTTTTATCTTGGCTGCAAGAGACCCAAAATTGAACACAAAAATAAGATCGTTAGTTTCTAAAGAACTGAGTACTACAGTTTCCAGTATGCCTTTTTTGTTTGTTTGTTTTGTTTTATGTGTAAGAATTATGGCTCTGGAAGATGCAAATACTTTCAAAACTGACAAGTTCTTACCAAAGATAATTTAGAATTACAATGAACACATGAAAAATGTTACCATCCCATTCTGAAGTTGAAAAGAAAACTGGGCTCTCAGGACAGCCAGGTTTATTTCACTAATCATTTTTATGTCCTGGTAAAATTCTCGAGCTCAGGGATATTCATACTGAGTCCACACAAAGAAAATGCTTTGTCTGACCTATTCAATAATGTGCTCCTCCCTGAACTCAGAGAAGAGACAACCTGCAGAATGAGAGAAAATAATTTCAAACTATTCATCTGACAAGGAATTAATATCCAGAATATACAGGGAACTCAGACAACTTAATAGCATAATAATAATAATAATAATAATTAATTAATTTTAAATGGGCAAATGAGATGAATACACATTTCTCAAAAGAAGACATACAAATGGCCAACAGATATAAAAAAAAATGCTCAATATCACTAATCATCATGGATACACAAATCAAAACCACAATGAGATATTATCATAAATCAATATCATAAATCAAAAATATATTTAAAAAATCACAATGAGATATTATCAAAACCAGTTAAAATGGTTGTTATTAAATAGACTGAAAATGACAAATGCTGGCAAAGATGCAAAGAAAGGGGAACCTTTAAAAATCATAAATGCAAATTAATAAATTAGTAAATGTAAATGTAAATTAGTACAGTCATTATGGAAAACATTATTGAGGTTTCTCAAAAAACTGCAAATAGGGGCCGGCCCGGGCCAGCCCCATGGCTCACTCGGGAGAGTACAGCGCTGGGAGCGCAGCAACACTCCTGCCGCGGGTTCGGATCCTATATGGGGATGGCTGATGTGCTCACTGGCTGAGCGCGGTGCTGGCGACACCAGGCCAAGGGTTGCGATCCCCTTGCCAGTCACGAAAAAGACAAAAAAAATTAAAATTAAAATTAAAAAAATAACTGTAAATAGAACTATCATACGATTCAGCAATCCCACTACTGGGTATATATCCAAAGAAAAGGAAATCAGTATGTTGAAGGGATATCTGCACTTCCATGTTTGTTGCAGCATTATTCACAATAGCCAAGATATGAAACCTAAGTGTCCATTAAAGGATGAGTAGATGAAGAAAATGTGGTATATACACACAATGGAATGCTATTCAGCCATAAAAAAGAATAAAATTTTCCCATTTGCAGAAGCATAGATGAACTTGGAAAAAAGTATGTTAAGTAAAATAAGCCAGGTACAGAAAGAGAAATACCACATGTTCTCACTAATGTGGAAGCTAAAACAGTTGATCCCATAGCAGTGGAGAGTTGAATAGTTGTCACTAGAGACTAGTAAGGATGGGGTGGAGCGGGGATCGGAAGAGAGTGGTCAGTGGATACGAAATTGAAGCTAGATAGGAAAAAGTTTTAGTGTTCTGCAGCACTACAGGGAGACAATAGTTAACAACAGTGTATTGTAAAATTTCAAATACCTAGTAGAGAGGATTTTGAATGTTTCCAACACAAAGAAATAATGAATGTTTGATGGATATGCTAATTACCTTAATTTGATCACTGCACATTGTACTCATGTACCCAAATATTACAACGTGCTGCATAAATATATACAATTATTATACGTCAATTAAGAAAAAATAAATGTAATAAAGTGGAAAAAATATTAAATAGAAAATTTCAGAAATAAATAATTTACGAGTTTTAAATTGCATGCTGTTCTGTGTACCATAATAATGTCTTGTGCCGTGCTGCTTCATCCCACCTGGGATGTGAATCGTCCCTTTTTCCAGCATATGCATGCTGGATACACTACCCACCCATTAGTCACTTAGTAGCTGTCTGGGTTGAAAAGGTGAACGTTTTCAACCTTATAAGGAAAGGGGAAAAAGATCATATGCTCATATTGCTAAAATCTGTGGTAAGAACTAATCTATTAGTGAAATTGTGAACAGTACGAAGGTACTTAAAAACGTTCATGGAAAGATTCATATTATTTTTTAATTCTATTTTTCCACAAACTTTTTGAAGTACACTGGTATGTTGTTATAATTATTTTATTTTATTATTACTATTGTTATTAATCTCTTACTGCACCTGATTTATAAATTAAACTTTATCATAGCTATGTACATATAGGAAAAAATTATAGTCTGTACAGGGCTCAGAATATCCACAGTTTCAGAAATCCATTGGGGGTCTTGGAATGTATGCCCCAGAGATAAGGGGGGACTACTGTATACCTTTCTGGCATTCATCTGGTTATTTTAAAAAATCTACATAACAAGCCTCACCTTTGCTAAGCACCTGTCTTATCTGGGCCTTTTACCTACACTCTCGTTTGCTTTAAACAAGAGATTTTAATATAGTGCTACCAGATGTTGGCCAAGTCAGAGGAACCCTCTACCAGTTTCCCAATATTATAGAGCCCAAACCAGTCCTGTAAATGTAGCCATTTGAAGAAATTTAAATAGCTGAATGGCAGAGATTATAATGAAAAATCTAACTGGTAAACTCTTAGAGGAATGGTCAGACTAGTTAATCTAGATAAAGTTTTAGGCACAGGCTATCTGGGTTTTTCCCTCTATACAGCTGAATCAATATAGACATGCACTTGGATAAAACCTTAAAATTTCAGAATCTTTGTTAGGAAACGGTCTTTCTGTCAGAAAAGGTGGGAAACAATTTAGAAGCTGGCAAATAAAAAATCTTCAAAACTTTCTCCACAAATACTGGTAAAAAAAACTTTAAACCTTAATGACTGGGTAACCTCAACTAATCTCATTTCCACTGGAAACACAATTTGGATAAAATATAAGTGGAGATAAATGAGTGAAGTTTTTTTTTACTATGTTTTACTGATTTATGACTAAAATGTTCAAAATCAAAGATACGTATTTGTCTGTATATTTAAGTATGTGAGCATATATGTATGTATGTTATGTATACATGATATTTTTCTACCTCCAAGTGATATTACCAAATTAATATATAAAATCCCTTAAAGGAGTTCTATTGAAAATTATTTAGAGATAAATGAGCACTCATATAAATTATTTCTGAAACTCTCATAAAAATAGAACCTGACTGAAATGTTTTTCTTAACTTCATGTGACCTGGAATAATCTTAAATAAATAAAGCTAGTTTTTTAAAGTTGTTGGTAAAATAAAAACAAGAGTGTTTTTTCAGAATTGTCAGCGTTAAATATAATGCAGACATACAGTTTTTTGCTTAGATTTGCTAGTCGAACAAGCTTATGTTATTATCTAGATGTTTAAGACCATAAAAACATAAATCCAACATAAGAGCAGAATGAACAGTAAAATAAATTGCTTGAAGCATGTCAGTGACAGAACTAAAAAGAAAAAAAAAATAAAAAGGAAAGAAGCACGTGTAACTTTTTAGTTTTGCTTTTGTAATATTTTTTGATGCTTGCTTGATTTGTCAACAAGAAAAATAACAGGATGATGACTAGCTTTGTTTAATGTCTCGAAATTTTCATGAGTAATTCAAGCATAATTGTTAAGAACAGGTGAATTAAAGAACACACAAGTGAAATAAAAGTTTATAAATAAACTCAACAATCATTATGTTTTAAAATATGTCTACTTAAAAATAGTTTCAAAAAATCTTTTTGTATCTTGAAACTTTACAGGTGTGCTAAGTTAAATGAAGTAATTGATATTCATTAGCAATTACTAAGTAAGCTAAACTTAGTTTGAGTCATTTCTAAGTAAGCAAAACTACTGAAACATTAATTGTTGAACTTGAGTTTGAGTTTATATAATTTGGCATCTTATTTTTATGAAATACAGAGAAGTTAAATATATTTGAGTCTGTTAATAAACATGAAAAATTGTATTGTGAAGAAACACATTTCTAGAAATTACAAAATGATGTTTATCTATGAAGTGTTGGTGTGACAATCTTTTTAAAATGCTTACTAGTTTTCACTAAAAAATAAGGTTAGTAAGAGTTAAAAATTATTATTAATATAGTAGTTAAAACTACTAGAAATAATAAGGGAAACAACTCTGTAAACAAAATATACAAAAAAACTAGGATGTGTTTCTGGTAAGGAAATTTCTTAGGCATGAAGATATATTTTTTCTTAAGAGAAAAAAAGAACAATTCCTTTTGTAATAGAGTAGTGGTTATTTCAGAATGAGAAAGAGCAAACTGTAGGGAAAAAAAGGTGATGAAAAATAAGAAAGGATGTAAAAGGCTTGTGAAAATCTTGTCTCATGTAATCAAAGCTGGCTGAGGTTGTATGGTTTTCTTATAAATTTCTATTAAAAATTAGCTTTAGTATTAATAATACAATAATACACAAGTAAAATTTGGTTTTCTCTGTAAAGATGACAAAGTTTTCTTGGAGTATTGGCTTGAGAATGTGAAGGTTTTTCTTCCTTTTAGTAATTGGCCTAGGAAACAAAGATTTTGTGTTTTATCAAAAACATGTCTTGTGCTTCATGTTCGCTTTTACCAGGTCTTTGATTACTTAAGAAAACTGGGTCTTCTTAATATTTAAAGAGGTAAAGTTTTTTAAAAATATATGATTATGTAATCTTTTGTATTTGCCTTTAAAAATCTTTTATTGCCACTTTGATTAAATAGAAACCAGGATCATATTTGTTTTAAATCTTTTGACATTTTTGACAACTTATCAAAATCAAATTCTAAATAAAATCTTTTTGATCTTGAACTAATTTTGAAACATTCTAGCAGGCCCCTGTAAGATCTTAAAAAATTTGTAAGAAAAGAGATATTAAACTATTTGATATGTTAAATTATATGGAAGCATTATCAAATAATAAGTGATGCTAAACCTTTTTAAATATTGGATAAACATTCTCTGATATTGGATAAATATGTTATTGATATGAGTGTTCCAGAAATTATATAACACTTCTAGAAATCTGATATGTCTTGTTATCATGTTATTAGTCATAATCCTGGTTATTATGCTAAAATGTTGTACGTCACAGAAATAATCAAATTTCCTGGTCAATTGCAAGATTATTATAATGAATTCTCACCAGATCTTTAATCATGGCCATTTTGAGTCTTGTCATTCACAGAGAGTTAATTGCTTAACTTTGATTCTTCTCTGAAATCATTTGCAATCAGCTACAATGCAAAATTGCTTTTTCTTCAAGGACATTCATGAAAAATACTCTGACAGGTATTCTGAAATACAGACCTCTGCTGATAACTTTAACCTCATTTCATTGTACTTGGTCAGAATTTTCAACACTTTAATGAAGAAACTAATGGCTTTATGAAACTGCTATCCAAAGATCAAACAAAACAAGAATTAATTTTATGGGACTAAATTAACTGACGACAATAGTATTTTTATAGCTTTTCATTTGAAATTTTCCTGGTTCTTTATTTCAATGTTTTTTTTTTTTTTTTCCTTTTTGTCTTTTTTCGTGACCGGCAAGGGATCGCAACCCTCAGTGTCACGCCCGTACTGGACCGGGACCAGCAACGGGATCGCAACCCTTGGTGTTGCCCCCGCACCTCGCTCAGCCAGTGAGTGGCCGGTCTGTATGTGGGATCCGAACCCTCGGCGGGGGCGCCGGCGCGCTCCCAAGCGGCGCACTGTAACAGTGCGCCACCGGGCCGGCCCTATTTCAATGTTTTATTTTCAAGATAAAAAAAGAAATTTTTTCTCTTAAGGTATTTTTATCTTTGGTAATGTACACTTTTGTAAACGGAATTGAAATATTTACTTTTTCTCCCTACCTAATTCCTCCAGAATTCATAAAGTTACTTATGGATAATATTATTTCATGGCAATATAGTTATTTGCATAAGTTCAGTAAGAATCTATTGTCTTTATAACAGGTTACAATTGGAAATAATGGTTATATTATCAAGGCTTTAATTAGAATGCCATATTTGACAGTGTACATTGTATACCAGATTTAAAGGGCTTCTACACCATGGAATACTACTCAGCTATAAAAACGAATGTAATACTGCCATTTGCAACAACATGGATGGACCTTGAGAGAACTATATTAAGTGAAACGAGTCAGGCACAGAAAGAGAAATACCACATGTTCTCACTTATTGGTGGGAGCTAAAAATAAGTAAATAAATTCACACACACACACACACACACACACACAAAAAAAAAAAAAAAAA
>NW_007727094.1:375067-382403 GCF_000696425.1 Galeopterus variegatus
GGGGGGGGGGGGGGGGGGGGGGGGGGGGGGGGGGGGAGGAGGGAGGGAGGTTTCAGTGATGGGCCACAATAATCAACCACATTGTATATCGACAAAATAAAAATTAAAAAAAAAAAAAATAGCTAGTGCCACAGCTCAGGTGAAGAAAACTCATGGCTTGGGCAAGGCTGGTGGGGGTTGTGATGGAAATAAAAAGATACAAAAAACGGGAGGTCCTCTTTCTTCACAAATGTCACTTCCTGGCAGGCCCAGGAGCCTCAGGATATTTTGTGGACGTTGAGAAGAAAGAAATTTACTTAAGTCTGTAATTATTACAGACAGTTTGATGGCAAGTCCTTGGCTTGGCATCCTAACCTTGAGAGGCTTTTAAAATTCTAATCTGAGATTCTTTATGAAAACTTCCAGCAAAGCAAACCTAAAGAGAACTATGTGGTCAATTACTATTCTTTTTGCACTTATGTAAATAATTAGGCAGAGTTTGATGAGACTAAATTTATTTTGCAAACAAATTAGTCTTACTTTGATTATCTCTGGTGAAAATGCAGGTGATCATAAAGAGAAAAATTATGGTTTAGAAGAAAATTATAATATGCTTTTTTTTAGATTATAGTCCTGTTCATTGTTTTTGAGTTTTTATTATCTACCTGTAGACTGGATTGGATCCTGAATTCTTTTCTCTACTGGAGGAATTGTTTCCTCCAGTATCTGGCTCCCACTTTTCTGATTTGGAATCACTCACAATCTGTTTGTTCTGGAAGACCTATACGCTGGAGCTGGACAACTTGATGTAAATTTCTAGGGATTACTCTTGCGTCTGATGTGTGGGCCACTCACTGAAATGTCTGATGCCATATCCAGACACCTTCAAATTGCAAACCAGAATAAGAAGTTGACAACTTCAAGCTGTAAACAGTTTTTTCCAAGATGCCAGAACAGGACTCCTGATTATAATGAGACTCTTAGCCCTCTGATCTTTCTGCGTGATATGCTCATACCAGTCAGAAGTGGACTTCTGCAATATTGTTGCCGCATGAAGGACAACGGGAATGGGCTTGAGCAATGTGTCTGGTCGATCACCTTACTCGCAAGAGGACTTGGGCAGAGGTAAAGATCTAAACGGTTTCATTGTCAGTCAGCAAAGACTTGGAAGGACACGAATGGTGATGGTGATATGGGGCTTGACAAGTTAAGCTTCTCCTAACCAAGTCTCACCACTAGTGAGTGCTCAACCTGCAAACAACAGGCAGCAGCTCTGAGCCTCCAACAGGGCAAAATCTTCTGGGGATATCAGGCAGTTTACTGGTGGCAAGAGGAAGGAGCAGAAATTTGTACTCATTGAGGTGGACACTTGCTCTGGACATGGATTTGCTTTACCCATTTATAAAATTTCTGCCTGCTTGTATCTTTCTCAATGTCTTAATTGCTGTCAAAGTATAACACACAACACTGTCTCTGATCTAGATCCTCATTTTGCAGCAGCAATTTCAAAGGGATTCTGATCTTGCTGTGCACATTTTATGGAAAAGCCTATCAAATTCTCAAATACCACCTCATGAGGTTGTGGTGCTGTCTCATAAGATACAATATATGCTCTTCAGCAATGGCTAGTATATGTTGACTTTTCTCATATAGCTGGAGTAGACATTCTGTTAACCACCAAGGGGGGACATGGGAGTACTCATTTTTTCTCTAATGAGCCATTAATTTTTTCTGTTCTTATCTATTTTATTTTGTGCTTTTCTGATTTAAGTGCCATAATTCCCAGGAAAGACAAAAATGTTTCTATTAGACAAAAACAGGACTTTTCACTCTGCCATTTTGGGCTTCACATGTTACTGAAATATGAGGAAAATAAGAGAGTTACTGTAGGTCTAGAGTGATTGACCTTGATTATCCAAGGGAATTAAAGATTCCTATTATATAAAGGTGGTAAGGAGAAACATTTCTGATGTCCAGGGAATTCTCTGGCCAGTTCCTAAATGCAATAGTAAAAAAAAAAAAAAAAATTAATGCAAGTCTGCAGCGACTCAATGCAGGCAGGGGTATTACAGGCTCAGACACTTCAGACATAAAGACTTGGTTCATTCCACAAAGATGAGAATTATGAATGGATTTGGAAAAGGTAAGTTATAACTTTCTCATGACCAGTGCACTAATGGCCTCTATTGAAAATAGCCTTATTTTCTTGCTTGCTTGCTTATTTACATATTTGTATTTTAAGTGCCTTCTTTCCTATTCCCTCCTGTATTATTTTATGTAAGTTTGACCCTACAATATTGTTATTGGGTGTAGGTTGTCAAAGGTGAAATATAATTGATCTAGAAGGGGAATGATCATGATGGGTACAGATAGTGAATGATTTTCACTCTCTGTTTGGCGGAACGTGACTTTGTTTTTAACGTTGGCTTTTGAAAGCTAAATAAGAATAGAAGGATGTTTATGTACACTGACTATGCAGATTTGCTTGGTGTCCATCCTCCTCTTTAATCCCTTTGTCTATCACAGAAACTACATTACATTTTCCTGCATCATTTGGGAGGAGAGTTCTGGGTTAGGTTATCCCAGTTAGAGACTCATGCAAGATTTGCAACGTGCAAGAGAAAGAGAAGCCCTCATTCTTCTCTGGCAGATATGGGCAGACATTTGAGCAGACTGCAGATGAGGTCTGAATCAGCCTGCAGAAATTCTCCAATAAAAAAACCTGCTGGGCTGGCCCGTGGCTCACTTGGGAGAGTGCGGTGCTGATAACACCAAGGCTCCAGGTTCGGATCCCATATAGGGATGGCCGGTTCGCTCACTGGCTGAGCGTGGTGCTGACAACACCAAGTCAAGGGTTAAGATCCCCTTACCGGTCATCTTTAAAAAAATAAAATAAAATAAAATAAAATAAATAAAAATAAAAATAAAAAACCTGCTTGAAGGCAGCTGAGGTGATAGGTGATATTTTTCTATATTTGCATAACTTGTTCTACCAGATTCAGATGGCAGTTTTCCTTGAGCTTTGTTCTCTCAGCCCTAATGTCAGTTTTGTGAGCACTTATTTTAATTTTAATTATTTTTTTTTACTTGATATGTCTACATTTTTTAATAGTTCACTGAACAAATTTAGATTGATACAGACTCACATATCAAAATATTTTCTGCCACTTGTAAGCAGTTTACGCTTCCAGGGAATTTTTGAAATATATGTAAATATATATATTTATGTATTTACTATATAAAATTTTTTTTACATTACTTACCATCTAGCACATTTTTGCCCTATGCTAGAATTTATGAGATAATCAGTTGTAATTAAATCCTCACTCTGTTGCCTGAATATTAGTCAGTATTTCGACTAAATTCACAATAATAAATAAATATTTATTTATAAATAAATAATTGCTAAATACCTATCTTTATAAAAATAAGAAAGTCCTATCAGTCAACATTTTTATATAAACATGTATAGGCTAATTCTTAGTTTTCCGTATAGTGGGGGTTAATGCAAACTGTGTAAGATTTGGAATCAGTAAAAACGAGTTATAAATTCCAGCCTCTCTACCTAAACTAGTTAGCATTTTTGGTTGTTGTTTTTGGTTGGTGTAATAAAGCTCCAATATAAGTTGCTTTAAAAATACAATTTTTTAAACTTTTTCCTTTCATTTAAAAAACAAACATAAAGCTCAAAAACTAGAGGTCTCCAAGCTCCTTCTCTCTTTATTACTTTGCATGCTCTATGTCTAGATTTCACACACATGATCAGAGATGACTTTCCACCACAATTACATACTAAGTAACATGAAGGAAGGAGAAACCTTTAAATTACTGCTTAACAGTTTCCGAAATTTCACACATCACTTCTCACTTTCCATATGCCAGAATGTTATCACAGGGCTATGACACTAAGAAGTTTGTTGACAAACCTATTCTTTTTTTCAGGGTGTTGGTGGGGTACTCTGGAGTGTACATTCAGATAAAAAATTAGGAGTTGCATTGCCATAAGATGAGGAGAAAACAGACACACTGGATGTCTTTGTCATATTGGACTGGACTCTGTATTGCAGGTATTGTATCATTTCATCTCTCTTTACACTAAATTTCCACATAAAATTATAGTATTCCTCTTATTAACTTTGAGAATATCTTGCTATAAAACAGTATGGCAAAATAAACAAATTAAATCTACACATGTACCTAAAACAAATCAATACATTTACCTTTAGTTCATTGCTTTTTTATATAAAGGTACTATGTTCCATAATATGATGTTATTATTTATTCAACTGTTTCCATACCATTGGACATTCAATAAAGTTGTGTCCACTCCTTACCTTACAAAAATTATGCAAAAAGCATTCTCTTTCATATAGCCCCTGTATGGGTGTTTTGGAGTCTTGGGTTTAGATTCACTTTTGGGATTGCTGAATTTTTAAATGTATTTATATAATAAATATAACTAATATATAATATATAAATAATATATACTACATGGTATTTTCAAAACTATAAAGCAATTTATATTCTAACACTCAAATGAAGAAGAATATTAGTTTTGTCACATCTTTGCCACTATGTGACTACATAGTGAATGAAATGGTATTTCATTTTCTTAATTTTCATTTTTCGGTTTGTGGTTTGATGTATTTTCCTATGTTAATTTGCATTTTGCATTTTCTCTTCTATGAATTCACTTGTTCTATGATAATGATACCACAAACTCTTCCATATTCATTTTTTTGACTTATGACAGTGTGTGTGAGAATGCTTTAATTAACTTACAGCTTTGCATTCAATTTCCCCCATCATTATCTTCCATCTGATTTTCCACCAAATAACATCTCAGCTACTTAACAGTTCCTATTATTAATAGTTAATTACTAATAGTTTTATTATTAGTCATAAAAAGGTGTTATCGAAAATTAAAAAATAAAATAAAATTCATTTTTAGCAGTTAGAAAATAGTTTTTATAATTGGGAATATATGTTTTGTCTACAACTTTGGTTTTAATTTGGGAATTTGGAAAAAACAATTATAAAAGAATTTGTTGAATGCTTAGTATGTTCTAGCACCAATAATATGCACATTAACTAAAAAATCCTCACAAAAACTTACATATGATAAATGGGGGATGTAAGAACATAAGTAATTTGACCAGAATCACAAAATGAATTACTGGCATAAACAAGTGCCGGGGACCAGCTCCGCAGGATTTGCTGGACCTGAATAGGTGGTGTGGATTCAGTGAAAAAAGAAAGACACAGACCACAGATGTCTAGTCCAAGTGTGGACAACAACCACATAAATCTTGCTTTATTTATATTTTTTACTTAATCTTTTACATAATGATTTATCTTTTAATCAAAACATTTCTTATTTCATTTCTATTGAAAAAGAAAGGTGAAAATGTTCCAAAGTACTCATGCTCTGACAAAAACACCCACTCATGCATCAAGAGTTCACCCCAAAGTCCATGGCTTGTGGCCAAGAAATGATACAATAGCAGCATGCTTGGCTTTAAAGAGTGTCAGGCTTTTAGTTTGAACTATAATTTTTAAACTTCTAAACTTACATGTAAACTTACATTCTAAATTTTTACCTAGTCTTACTTATGCTTATGTTTAGCAATTTAATAATGTTTATGTTTATATCAACTATGCTAATTCTCAACCAATTAAAACCATATTACTTATATCATGATTCAATATAATAAAATATAACAATAAATCTCTACTACTGTTAAATGATTCTAAATTATAAACTAATCTAAAACAAACCTATTAATATCAAAACTTGTTTATATTCTTATTCTATCTTACTTATTTATCTCTATAATGAAACCTTTTATTTCCCTGCCAATGGACTCCGTGAACAGCACAGGGGACAAAGTGAAAAGTTAAATGACCCTTAAGTTTGTTAAAATACACTGCGTCATTCCAATCCCAGAATGATATGTTCTTGGTGAGTCAAGTGAAACAGTGGGAGTGGAAAAGGAACAAAGAAATCTGTAACTGGTTGTGATCAATTAATTGTAAACACTACTGCACTTGGACCCACCATCTCCCTAGGAGACATGGATTTATAAAAATTTAACACAATAACTTCATTCCACACGCACAAGAGCATGATCACAACTATAGAGCTAGTTATTCTAAAATTATGGGTCACACCACTAACAGGAAAGATCTAAAACAAAATTAAATCAAGCCAACCCATACCGGGAACATGAATCAAAAACACCTTTAGTACTGACAATGCCCTTTAAATAAACTAATTAATTCTGATACATATTTAACATGTCCTTTGAGAAACTCCAGGGCCCTTGGAATTCCCCAAAGCCATGCCAAGCCAAAAGGTTGGGCTTTTTAATTTTGGAAAGCCTTGTCAAGTAACAAAATGTGAACAGACAGGAAATTCCATGGAGCCATGCCACACACATGGGATCCCCCTGCAGCCTAGCTGAACAAGGGGTGTCGCTTTTCAGTCTCTTATGCTGTTCCCTATAGCAGGATGGCTCTCGACAACCAAGATTTGTAATCCTATTATTATCAATTGCTCAATGCTGTATTTCAGTCTGTGATTTTGTTCTTGCAAATTCCATAATGCTTCCTTTGATGATGACCGATTCTCCTCATACCACTATCTGTTCCTTTCATGTGACCTTACAGTTGGAAATGATAATTTGGTATAAATTATAGAGTAATTCATCAAATGATAGAATAATAGAATCTCAGAGATGAAAGAGATCTTAATAACCATTGTTAACCTCCATATATAGATAAGGAAACTCTCAGAGATGTTAATTAACCATGTCGAGGTCACAAGGCTACAAAGGTGGTAGAATGGATATCAAACCCCAGTGACTGTTCTCTGCTGGTCTTTACTGAGTTTTACCCTATGTATATACAGCTTAATGTTTGGATGTAGATTCATGGGGTTCTTATGCAGATTTCTGGAACTCCTTCCTTTGTACCTGTTCCTCCTCTCCATTAGATACCCTCACAAATTCCAGCTCTATTAGCATCCCTCAACTCTAATCTCTGTTGTGCTCTTTTCTCCCCAGTAAGTCCACTATAGAACTCAAACATTCTTCCTTCAAGGACTACAATTCTGCACTATCTGTTGTGTAATATCCCAAAATAGTTACTTAATAAATTCATCTAGTTTTAGAGGTTATTTTTTCTTTTCTTTTTTTCTTTTTTATAAGAGGCTAACTATGACAACTTGTATTTATTTATGGACAGGATAATAATCCAATCTTTTATTCAAAATTTAGGTACATAATTTGGTTTTATATGTAGCTTTTTTATTTCCCTGGTTTTTTTTTTTTTTTTTTTTTTTTTTTTTTTTTTTTTT